>NW_008360326.1:410520-419742 GCF_000622305.1 Nannospalax galili
TTTTAAAGGAAAAGAGAAAAAAAAAAAAAAAAAAAAAAAAACAGAGAAGGTTTCACTAGAATCATGGCAGGTAAAGAACACCCTGATAGAGGCAGGACTTTCTAAGAACCATCTGCTTGATTAGAGAAGGGTGGGCATTGTTTGACTTCTGGGAGTTCCAGATTTCATGAGGAAGGAGAACTAGAACTTATCAAAGATGAAAGAGCCACAGGCTGACAGTTCCTAGAAAGGAAACTGAAAATCCCAAAGTCATTCTTGGTTGGTAAGTACTATAAATATAAAAATTATTTTCAGCTTTGAATTCTCTTAATTACTTTTCCATTTCTAGGATTCTTATTTAATAGTGATTTTTAGATCATTTTATTTCAGTTGACTCATAAAAGCAAGCAGGAAAGATGGAAGGTACTCACTAATTTCTTCAGGAGGCTAGATTTGGATGTTTGAATCCCAAATGAAGTTTCTTGTAAAATTCAAACTGAAAATGTGCCATGTAGAGCCTAGGCCATCATGAGCACAAGTTATCAGAGAAGGGTGTGGTATGCACTTAACATTTTCTTATCTCTTGGTAATCCTCCTCTTTCTCAGAAGCAAAAATGACAAGAATGAATTGACATGTCCTAGCATCATTCTTGTTTCCCAAGGGGAAGTCAGGACAATTGATGCATCTGGAAACCAAACCATAAAGTGGCATGTTAGCTTCCTGAACTGGTCTCTGGAAAGTAGGGGCAAAGCTGTAGGACAAATCATGCCTGGGTAGAACTTATTCATGAATTCTTGAATTGTGCTTTGCCATTCTCCTGACTTGGGCATCTAGAATGCCTTCCATTGGGGGAAGAAGGATTATACTCGTGGTAAATGAAGTTAAGCCAATATAAACACTGTGTTTTGTCTTCTGACAGCATATGAATGTTCAAGCATTAAGTTCTAGGAGAAAAGGGGCTAATTTTAGATTTGTTCCTAGCCCTCTCCATGTGAATGGTGTCGCTGTGAGCCCAGCAATGAAGTTCACTGTGTTGTAGCAGACTGCGCAGTTCCTGAGTGTGTCAACCCAGTCTATGAACCAGAACAATGTTGTCCTGTCTGCAAAAATGGTAAGACTACTCTGCATTAGCTTTCAAGGAGGGGTTAGCACGAAATAACAATATTTCACAATTGCAAAGCATTCAGTACAAGAGTCATCTGAGATATGCCTCTGGCTTTTCAATATGGGCAGAGCTGACTTGTATTTTTTCCTAAAGCCTTAAAGTGAAAATAAACCAAGAATAGGTGAATTGTGCAGCTTTCCATCTGGGGAATTAAAGCTCTTGTAAGCTGGCTTTGTTGTGATCCCTGTTATTTATCGTTGATTATAAGGAGGCTATTGGAAAGAACATAGTACCTTCTTTGTGTAGTGATTGCATGTCTCTCTCTTCGGAAGCCTATGAAATAGTTTACCCAATTTCATAGTGCGTCCTAAGATAGAGAATGGAGTGAATGCCAGGAATTTGGGATTGGACATAAATAAGACAAGTTTAAAGTTGTCAAATCATTATAAATTCACTATCAATGTATTTAAATCCAAACAAGAAAGGCCCTTTGAGAATTTTATTCTAGATTTTTGTTAAAGCAGAGCTTTGTCCTCACAGAAATTGCTGTGGATGAGGAGTTGCTTTGTATAAAAATTATGGGTTCCCCTCTGCCTTTTACAAAATAGAGTAGTTGAAACAATTACAGTATTTTAGTCATCTGAAATCCTAATAATGCTCTAGAGAAGATTTGACAAAGCAACACCGGACACTCTATCAACAAAGATAAGACAGCCACACGCTTCTCCTAGTGGTCATGTTCTGCCAAGGGGGAAAGTATTTCACTAGGTCACATTCCACAAATGTCCCTCTTAGCATTAGGCTGGGAGGAAAAGTGGGTCTAGCCCTGAATTAATCTGAGGTCCTCACTCCAGTGCAGAATTGCTGTGCTCTGTTGTGAGGTAGCAGTGGGCATCTCCTAGGATATACACAGGTGAGTGTGAACTCACCCAGCAATCTTTTTCATTTACAGAGGGAAGGTTACTAAAAAGAATCATCAAGTTATTTAAGACTAAACAAAGGCATGTTCCGTTGTTTTGAAAATAATTTTGTGGTTTGGTGTCTTCTCAAATCACTTGTAATGACTCCTTTTGATATTTTTCTGAGCATAATTTTTACTGTTTCTGATCATATAGAGCCATTAAGTTATTAAATTATTCATTTGGTTTCTATTTTTCTTCTTATCCAACTGACTTTGGTGGCCACCTCTATGACTTGAGGGCTAGAAATAAATATCCTTTTGAAGTCTTAGTGTGCCTCATCTATGCAAAGATATCGTTTAAAACTATATTCCTAAAAAGGTTTACTAAAAAGGTTTAAAGCAACTGGAAAAGACATAGGAAAGAATAGTAGGATGATTTAATCGTTGAAAAATAGGACCTATGAGGATAGACTGAAGGAGTTAGCATAATTTGTCCAGAGAGAAGGCTCAGGGGAGAAGTAACTGTCATGAAGTATATGAATGGTTAGTCTCAAGTAGAAGAGGACTTGTTATTTTTCATTTTCTCCAAGGATAAAAAGAAGAAAATCTCAGATACATAATCAATCTTTAAAAATAGGATTGATAAGTCTTTAACCGAAGACTTTTTTCTGGGAGCAACTGTCTTAAACTAGTTCTTGAGGATTTTCTTCTTCAGGTGACCCCTCTGGTTAACTTTGTCTCACTTTTAGAGTAAATACTTAAAGTTAAAACCTTTTCTGGACAGTCAGAATACTCACAGAGTAAAAATATCTGGTCTAGGTATTTGAATACAATTTTAATGTGTGCATCCAATACACCAGCCTAGCTACCCTTACGCAAAGCCTGCAATGTATCTTGAGTTTATTCCTGGTTACTCAAGATTACCTCGTGTCTATCATTTGAAATTTGAAATTTGTCTGCAAATGAAACCTCTTTGCACATGTGTAATGAATGAACTTTAATTGTTCAATTAGTTAATGAAGTCACCCACTTGTATACCTGATAAGGACATGCTAAGTACATACAATATATTAGTCACATTCAGAAGTTCTGTCCCTGAAGAACCATAAAACAACCTCTTCTATTTTATCTTGCTACTTCTAAACAAATTTTATCTTTTAAAAAATAAGGGAACTGAAGATAGATCTAAATAAGTAGAGAGACTCACTATAATGTAACATTTAGAGATGCTGTTCTTTGTTATTAAATGTCATTAATTTGTCACATGTTATCAAGATGTAAAGTATGAACAGTTCTAAAGAAATCACAAGGCACACCGAAAGCCTCTGAGCCCTGTATCTTACTACTGAGGACTGAGCCCCAGGCCTGACTGCTCTCTCAACCTAGCTCAAAAAACAGAAACAAATGATCCATGTATAGAAGGGCTAGAGGGAAAAATAAATGCAATAGCCTATAAGTGGGAGTTTTTGCTGTTTCCAACACATTGTATGTCTATCTCATTACAGATTGGAAGATAAGTTTGTCCATTATACTGAAAATCGTTTTATGAAAGTGTACCTCCTACCTACTAAAATTAAAAGTAAATCCACAACAAGATAAAAATATGACTTATAGATACAAGGTAGAGGCAATGGATTTTAAATTTTACATAGTCTTGTAACATTTTGTACATTTTCTTAAATCATCATAAAAGTTTATGATTTTGGCAGACAAATATTTTTCAGTTTGCATAAATGCTGATTGTCTTGGCTGTCAAATACTTCCCTTTTTGCATAACAAGATTGATTTTTCTGGTTTCCTGAATTAGAACTTGCCAAAAGAAAGAAGCACTAAAGCTACAAATGAAATGTTTCTAGTGGTGGAATCTATCATATCTATATTTAAAACTTCATATCAGCTATTATAAAAGTCCTTTATTTGGGGTTGGAGAGATGGTTCAGTGGTTAGGAACACTGGATATTCTTGCAGAGGACCCAGGTTGGAATCCCAGAACCCACAAGGCAGCTAACAACCATCTGTAACTCTAGTTCCAGCAGATCCAATGACCTCTCCTCATCTCCATGGACATTGCACAACACGGGTACACTTAAACAGCATGCAAGCAATATACTCATACAACACAAAAAAACAATAAATAAAATATTTCCTAAAAAGACCATCATTTGAGATGAGTTACTAGAACACAAAGTAAGAAAATGATGTCCACAGCTTTTCCCTGGAAAAATAATCACTAGAGAAAACCATAGCAATTGTTTTATCATAAGTATTTTCAATTTTGTAAAATGTAAGCCCATCTATTCCCAAGACAAGCATTGATATTCTGGCTTTATTTCAAAGATAATTTGTAAAAATCAGGACCATGACACTTCTAGAACCTGTCCTTAATTATGCAAAAAAATGAGTCTAATTTGTGTCCCCAAATGTGGAAAAATCACAAAAATTTAAGAAAATATAAAATAATTTTAAAAATAATTAAAAGCTTATACAATTCAGTTTTTTTAGACCCCAACCCCTATAATTCACAGTTTTAAAAAGTAAAAGATAAAATGCTAAATTTCTTCATCTGGCTGATTACCTCAAGCAGGATTTCCAGGAGTTATGAATAAATATAACCAAACCATTAAAATATTCCAAATATTCCATTCTTACTGAGTTTAATTCAGCACTAAGAAAAACTGTCAGTGTCATCAAGGGAAGAAAACAGAAGGGAAGAATGTGAAAGGCCAGGCAGGGTATGTATGACATGCATATTAAACAACAGGTAAGGGTAAGCTTTTACTTGGGGCAGAGACACAGGAGCTGACTATATAAAACACTATTAAGCAAGTGCTTTTCTTCCTTCAACACACTTGCAAGAGTTGGGAACCAAAGTGCTGTCTAGAAAAACATGGCATTTTCAAACTCTGTTTCTTTCCATAAGCTTATGCTACTTTGACTTATCTTTTAGCCACAAGCCTTTCCATGTTGTGATGAGAATCTTTAAGTGGTGTTTGCTTGTTTGTTCTAGACAATTATAAATAAAATAAAAAAATAAATAAGTATAGCATCTGCGAAAGAAAACATTCCAGTTTAAGGTTTGACGAAAATTTTTCAGGAACTGATAATAATAGTATATAGTCAATAACCAGGAATGTGTATTTTTTTATTGTCTAAATAAATTTTTATATGGACTTAAGCCTAATGTCTAAGAACTCTTGAACACTTAAAGAAATGTATGCTGATGACTTTACTCTTTGGTTATACTTTCCTTTTGGGTGTTTAAAATCATATAGTTGGCACAAATAAATCAATTTATTTTTACACTTAAGGTCTTCTGAGGATCTGTTCCTCAAGGGTCAGTCACACAGGCTTGGGAGGAGGCCCTGGCTCCTTTCTTTTACCAGTTCCATCTACATGAGTGTATATTATTTTTAATGTGAATTGACCTTAATGTCAACTTCTTGTTTAGAATCACTTTTTCCATTTTCTTAGTTTTCCATATGTGCTAATTTTTTTTCAAGCCATTAAAAGCCTATTTATAATATCAAATGTCTGGATTAACAAATCAAACACACCAGCAGTTGTTAAGGCATTTGAGCATTGGAGTACCAAAATAGCTAACTGCATTTTTTAAATAAAAAGTCTATGACTTTTATTTTTTACTAAAATATGATCAGTCATTATTTATGCATCTGAAAGACAAGTTACCTCGAGAAAAGTTAGAAGAGGCAGGTCTCTCCCCCTTAGTCCTCTATATACGCCATTTGAAGATTTTCATCTCCTTTCTAACTAAACTAAAATTGACCCAAGGCCTACTCAAGTTTTTAATTCCATAGTCCTATCTCTTCTAATTTAAAGGTAATAAAAGTTAAGCCATAGAAGTGGGCTAGGCAGAAGGGCAGAGAAAAGAAGACCGTGGAGAAATGGCTGCATACACAGTGGAGATAGAAACTACATGTGAGGTATCGATTATCTTGTAAAGATTTCCCATGTACAAATGTTAATATAATATGCAGAGGTCCTTGAAATGAATAAAAAAGAAAAAACATAATATCATGGGGTAAGAAATGAGTAAAAAATTTATAAAGAGAATTCACAGGAGAAAACCTTGTCTCATAAAGCAGCAAAAGTATACTTAACCAAAATAAATCAGAAATCAAGGGAACAAGACAAGCATTTTATATTGATAATAATCTGAGATTTCCAATACCTCATGTTGATTCAAGTATTCAGAAAAGGACTGAGAAGAGTTGAGAAAATCTTAGCCCACTTTTAAGAAAGTATTCTCAATGATAATTTTCATGTCACTTGAAGTAAGGTATTGTACCATGTGTATTCTGTCCCACATTCGTGTGCAAATTTTCATTGCATTTTAAAAGTGAAAAGGTGGGACAAACCCTAACAGTTTGTCAGTGGAGTAAAGAATTATACTGTGTCCTTTGAAAACAAAGTGCTGACATTTTCCCCTGCCAAGGAAAATAAGTATCATATGAAAACTACACATTAATTTACATATAACACACTAACACAGACTATATGTACTATAGATCTTAGGTGATAAATCTTTAACACATTTGAAATAAGATGCAAATGTTAAATAGGTGTTAAATTTTATGGTGATTGAAAAATGCCCAATTAGATTACAGTAGAATGGCTATATTGTGAGATGGGGATGTGGATCAGTCGGAATGCGCTTACCACACAAGCCTGAGGACCTGAGTTCAGCTTCACAGCACCCATGTAAAAACCTGGACACCACAGTACATAACCAGAAATCCCAGCCTTGGGAAGGTAGAGGCAGAGAGTTCCCTAAGTCTCACTGGCCAGCCAGATTAAGTGAAATGATAAGTTACAGGTTCAGTGGGATACCCTGTCACAAAAAACATGGTGGCGAGTGAATGAGGAAGACATGATATGAAACTTTTGGCTTTTAGATGTGCACGCGCGCGCGCGCGCGCGCACACACACACACACACACACACACACACACTGGTTATAATAATTCAGTGGTTACTTGTAAAGAGTAGAAATTGGAAGACAAATGCAGAAGAGGAAAGAACTAACATCTTTAACAAACACAAAAAACAACAGAATTATGTGGATATTCACCAAGTATAAGTGTTCCAAACTAAAAATAATTTGAAGTCCCACTAAAAATCAGATCAGAGTCTATGTAAATATTTTCTGTTATCTTTCTGTGTCACATAAGCAAAGTTCTAGAAAAATACACACCAACTTTTAAACAGCCATTTATTGTTCTAAAGAGGAAATAAGGAGCAGGAGGAAGACGGCAGAGGCAGGAACTTTTCTTTACTTCGTAAGTATCATTGCTGAATGAACTTTTATAAATCTATTGTAGTTTCATATTTAAAATTTTTACCATATATTTAGATACATTACTATTAATGAAATAATCTTAAAATGCAATTAAAAAATTTCCATTTCAAATCTTCAAGTTGATTTGCTGGAGGAATGTAGTTTATACTTATAAAGTGTATCACTAGAGCAGTACTGTAACATTCTTCAATGAATTACATGAACATTTCTACAAAAGTATATTATAATCATATTGTAGACATTGAATAAATATAATTAGTCTCATATAATTTCAGGATAAGTTTTAACCACATCTCAGTTTTGCTTGCTTCAATACATGGAAAACTTTGTCTTCAGAGATGATGGGAAATGGATGATATGCTTTGTTAGCAAGAAACTAGCAAGCAGTAGGTTAAAAAATTATGCATCTAGCCAAATAAGGCTTACTATAGTTTGGAAAGTGATTAGACACAATAAATTATATTATTATGATTCCTCCTATTGATAGGCTGAGAAAAGGATTATCTTATAATTTCAATATACAGTTAAATACATTAAACATAAATCAGCAAAGCTAGTGACAAGCTCACCGTGGTGGTACTCATCTGCAGTCTTAGTATTTGAGAAGCTAAGGCAGGAGGATTAAGCATCTGAGGTCAGCCTGGGATTAACAACAATAGTCTGTCTCAGACCTTCCACACACACTCCCCAAATAAAGGATCAAAGCTCTTGATAAAATAAATGCATAAATATCTATCTCACCTCTAAAGAGAATTATGTTCAATATGTAAACACTAATGATATTTCTAATGAAGTCAAGTGTAAGAGGATACTCATTTCTGTTTAACATTTTAGATAGATGATGGGTGATAATAGATAGATGATAAAGTGAGATATGGTAGATGATTGATAGATGATGATAGAGTGGTAAATAGAGCTATATGACAGATTTACAGATAGATGAGAGCTTTATGGATGGTAAGGATTAGTTAACATAATTAGGAAAGAAAGAACTTAGAGGAGCAAAGTTAGAAGCAAGGAAAATTGTCATTATACATGAAAGATATAATTGTATGCTTGAAAACATAATAATATAAACATTATAAATAATATAGCCAAGTAGCAACATAAAATTGCAGATTTCTATATCCTCATATAGAGTATCACAAAAAATATACTAGTAAATAAAACTTTGGCATTGGCTTCTAAATGCAGAGATACCAAAGAAATATAATAAAAATTCACAGATAGACCTAAGTACAAGTAAAAATTTTGTATATGATTAAATCATATTTGAAATCATTAGAGAGATGGTTTGTAAATGATATGTGTTGGGGATGACTGGATAGCTATTTGAAAAAAAATTTTTTAATTCTATCCCATAATTCAAGACAAATTTCAAAAAATTGAGAATAAATAATCATTTTGTTTTTCATATTTTTGTGTGTGTGGTATGCATATATGTATACGCATGCTTTTACTATTTGTGGGTGAATGATGATTTACTTGTGTGGATGCATGTAGAAGCTCAAGGTCGTGTTTTTCATTATTTTCCCACTTTATTTTTTGAGGCAGGGTGTCTCAATCAAACCTAGAGCTTGCAGATAGTGGCTAGCCTCGTGGCCAACTTGCTCTGGGCAGTCCCACCTCCTCTCCCTTCAGCAGCTGGAATTACAGGCAGCTGCCTTACCTCATCATTTCCATGGGTTCCTGAGGGTCTATATTCTTGTCCTGACACTGGCTTGATATGTGTTTTCATGGAAGAGTCACCTCCTAGCCACTAAGCATAAATAATTTTCTTAAAAGAAAACCTGGGGAAATCAACTTAAAATCTTGATACGGAAGAAGAAAAAAAATCTCTGCAGTACACAGTAAAACACAAAAATACTATATACAAAATTAAAGCTAGAGTGAAAATTAATTTTATACCTCAAAGGGTTT
>NW_008360326.1:419782-428280 GCF_000622305.1 Nannospalax galili
AAGGAAAAGATCTATCTTAAAACACAAAACACAGTCCATAAAAAGTGAAACAAAAAATGGGCCATAAATATGTAAAAAATTGCTCAAATCCATTTACAAGAAGGAAAATGAAAATTTAAAACTTAATTACATTTTTCACTCTAGTTTTAGTCCTAGAGTTTAATAATCCACTTTGTTGGGTGAGCAGTCACTTTTCCACATTGCTTATGGATGTATAAATTGTTTTAACTAACCCCTTGGAAGGAAATTTGATCATATATATATACATTTTGATATATATATATAATACAAATTTGATCGTATATATATACAATTGCCTTAGGAATCCCACATATATTTACCAATATATAAAATGACAAACAGTTTTGCTCATTTTATGTTCTATACTTTAGGCTTCTGCTTAATGAGAAATTATCAGAAAAGTTTCAAAATGTAGATATAAATTTTATTTTTTATATATCAACAAAATGTGTTAGACTACATTTTAGATAACAACAATGACATTTAAGGTCACAAAAGTTCACCAGGAACTATGAAATATAAGATAAGGATGACAAGATGGCTCAGTAGATAAAGGCACCTTTTGCCAAGCCTGAGGACCAAGTTTAATCCCTGGGACCCACGTGGTAGAAGGAGGCAACTAACTCCTTCAAGTTGTCCACTGACTACACACACACACACACACACACACACACACACACACACACATGATAAATGGGAATTATAATATACACCAGGTCTAAATACGCAATCTCAAGTTAAATTGTTAATTACCTAATAATAAATTAAAAGGAGACGTCAAATTTTCTGCGATGTAATTTTTATAAGTTGGCAAACTATTTACATTTCATTTGTTTGTTTTTGGCGACTGGACCTGCCTATGTAGCCAGGGCTAAGCTTTGAACCCGCTATCCTCCAGTCTCTGAATCCCAAGTGCTACAATTACAGGCGTGTGTCAACACACCTGACCAATAATTCTTTATTTCCTGTGGAAACAAAATACATAAAAGGATGCATTTGGTGAGAATGGGGAGCTAAACCTGCTAGCTAGAGTAAAATGAAATATACATAAAGATTTAATATGTGATATTAGAGTTGAAATAAACAAATTAACAAAAAGTTAATTAAAAATGTCACCTAAGTATATTAGTTACTTTTCTTACTGTAATGGCAAGTTACCTTATAGAAAACAACTTATGAGAAGGAAGTTTTATTTCAGTTCATGGAATAAAAAAGGTTACAATCCACAGTTGTGGCAAAGGCATGGTAGAGAAAGCTTAAGCAGGCTGGTCACGTGACATCCACGGTCAGAGGCAGAGAGACATGGACACACATGCTTAACTCACTTTTTCCTTTCTATTCAGTTTGGTATCCCAGAACTTAGGACTGTGCCACCCAGTTTCAAGGTGGGTCTTCCCTCCTTAATTAAACCTCCCTGGACATAACATTACAGATACAAAAAGAAAGATTGTGTTTCCTTGGTGATTCTAACTCCTGACAGGTTGATGGTCAAGATTAATTATTATACAAGGTGTTAATATTTATTATACACTCAGTGTGATAGACAAACATCTGGTGAAAAAAATGTTATACTAATATATTAGAAAGAATCATTACCTTATAAAGTAAAATTGCACCCCAACCTTATTCATTGTATAAAAATCAATTTCAGTTAGATGGAAATCTTAAAAAAAGCAATCATAATGGGATTTTTTTCTTTTTTCTAATTTGTTTTTATTGAATTTTTGTGTATGTCATACAGAATATCTCAAACAATCGTAATCATCTCTGTACCCCTGTCCCCACTGGCATACTATCGTACCTCCCCACACTGGAAACCATAAACTCTGTCATCCGTGTTAAGGCCCATTATGTCAAGTCAGTGTCCCCAGATGTTCCCCAGTGCAGAATTTTTAAGTAATTATAAATATTGGTGTCTCAAAACAGTGAAAATATTCATAAATATATAAGCAAGCAATGAATTTATAGCAGAAAAGTGAAAACTCAAGTGTCATGTCATTTTATTGATGTATTAAAAGAAGGTACTATCTAAGTTTGGAAATCTGAAGTATAATAGCCTATCACTCAGCTGCAAAGGCCATTTCCTCTCTATAAGGGAAGCAAAGTATGTGGACCCTTGATCCAGCAATGGTATTTCCAGAAATTGATGAAAAAAAACAATGATCAAGTAAGAATATAAAAGAGCATGCATAGGGATGTTTATCACGAAGCCGTTTATGAGAGAAAACACCTGGAAAACTTGAAATTTGCATATTCAAGGTTATCAGTCTCTTGCATATATTCAAAGGTCTCTAAGTCCTCCCACAAAGATACTTGCACAACCAATGTTTATTGTTGCACTATCACAATAACAAGAAACCGAACAAGCCTCACATCCATCAACAGATGAATGGATAATGAAAATGTAATACATATATACAATGGAATTGCATTCAGTTGTAAAGAAAAATGAAATCAATCATGAAGTTCATAGGAAAATGAACAGATCTGGAAATAAGTCAGCAAGGTGACCCAGACTCAGGCAAATGCTTCATATATTGTTCATATGCAGATCCTAAGCTTTAATTTTTACATATGTGTATATATGTGGTGTGGGTGTACATCATGGAACTGAGAGGGGGCCATGAGAGAGGGAAATGAGGTTTTAAGGAACATGGGGAATGATGGAAAGAAGAGGGTGATAGAATGCATGTAACAAGCAAGTAGAACTGGGCCAGTGGGGGAGGGACAAAGGCTACCAGGTGAGGGCGGGGTCAAGGGGGGAAGGGTGGGTGATCAGCTAAAACACAACATGATGAAAATGCCATAAGGAAAACCATTATTTGTATAGTAATTAAAAACAAATAAAAGTAAACTGCAAAAAGTAAATAAAAACCACAGTATAGTGACAAAAGAAAACATTTCATACAATGTTGAAGAAAAATGAGGCTATCTCTCTCCCCCTCAAGGTGGACATTAATAGTGTATTATTAAGTTAGTCAGATCTAGATATAAGATAGATGGTGATGATAGATAGAGAGAGATGATAGATAATGGATAGATAGATGACGATAGATAGATAGATAGAGATAGATAGATAGATAGATAGATAGATAGATAGATAGATAGATAGATAGATAGATAGATGATAGATAGATAGACAGATGTTAGAGCATATATGGGACCCTATTTTATTTTTTAATTGTAAAACTGGAAGAAAATACTGAAAATATTAGTATTAACTTGGGGCAATAGACTAACAGACGATTTTACTTTCATCCATTTAATAAGCTAGATTTTCTACGTTCCTTCAAAGAACATACACTATGCTTATAATGTAAGATTGTTATTTAAAATAGAAAACAGAAAAATTCATAGCTGAGATGAAATATATTTTCTATTTTAATAATTTAGTTGTTAAATAATCAACTGCACATCACTTATTGGAAAATGTACTGTGATTCCTTATTATAATTTGTACTCTGTAAATTAATTAACTAGCTAATAATTTCTACCACTTGACTTTTCAACTCCTTTATGAGATTCTTTTTATGCACCTATTAAGGAAGTTGATAAAATACTCACTTAAGTATATCCATTTACATTTTCATGAAACTGTTTTGAAAAGCTGGTGTCAATTGAGTGTACGTCTTTCACCTTAATTTAATATTTTCTCACTTCATCTTGGGCAGACAATTAGTACTATGCATTGCACAGTTATAAAACAAACACATTGAAGATGAAAACACTTTTCTGGGAACTGCAGGACACATATTCGTTGGCTGCATGGACCCCTGAACAATTCACAATGAAAGCATGGCCCATACAAGGCAGCTTCAAAGTCTGCATTTCATTGACTTCTCCACTGAAGGTCATAATTATCATATTCCTGTAAAGTACATGGCCAAATAGAATGCTAATAAATAGCCACTTTAAACAGCCACAAACAATAATTTCCCTTTTTTTTCTTAAAACATTCTCCAAAATATGAGAGGAAATATTGATGTTTATGTTTTATTAGACCTTCAGGATTCCCTTTTTAATTCATCAGCAAACTAGATTTCAAAAACTTACTTCACAGTGTTGGCACGATGAAAATTACTACCACATTCATTTCCTAGTTATCTCATTGCTTCCATAATTATCTGGGCTACATGGTCTTTTAAGACAATGCAGTCTAGAAGATCAACACATACCCAAAGAGTCTGAATATCCTCAGCATCTTTCCTTTAACATATGGGAATTGCTTATATTTTCTCTCCTTGATGTTTATGACGAGTTCAATTCTCCCACAAAGTACACATCTTCTTGGTGGTGAAAATATATTTTGAATAAACGAATGAGTAAACTCCTATATTCTGCTTGATTCAGGAATAGCTGCAATTTTTAAAATTTTGATCCTTTGAGTTATTTTAACTTTTGAAATGCATTTGTCTTCTGTTTCTTATGGAAGAGCCTGCCTGTAAAGAGTTTGCGATGCTTTCAATGGTGGGGAGAAAGGTTTCTTTCATATTAAGTGTAGTTTACCATTCAGATTAGCCTGCGTGTTCTAACTGATGCAAGTCATAGAAGGTAATCTAGAAGAAAGAAGCTGCCATGGAAAATGAAGTGTGGCTTGAGATTTTGCCGTTTCATAAGCTCTCCATGGACCCACAAACTTCTGTTGGTTAAGAACAGATGTCATGTAACATGCTGGTCACTTAAGTCCAAATTTAATGTAACAGTTTAGCCAGTATTCTTCTTAATGATGTATTTAATCTCATTATAAGGGTATGTTAATGACTGCAGCACCCTAGAATATGTATGCACAGGAGCTTAGAAATGAGAGTTGTTGTTACTCCTAGTGGTTCTTCTTTTTTAATATTTTATTTATTTTCTAATTTTTCGGTATGGGTGTTTGGCCTGAGTGCATGTAAGTGCACCAGTGTCAGGCAATGCCCACAGAGGTCAGAAGAGGGTGTTGAATTCCTCTAGAACTGGAGCTACAGATGATTGTTAGCTGCCATGTGGGTGCTGGCAATCAAACCCAGGAAACTTCTGAAACAAACATTTTCCTCAGCATATGCTATCATTAGATATTCCTCTCCATGCCTATCTCCCAGCATGTTCTGCACCTTAACTTACCCTCTAGCATCTCACCCAGGTCACCCCTGACTCACCCTGTAACACTTCTCCCATACCACATCCTGACTCACCCTAAAGCACCTCACCCAGATCACCCTGACTCACCCTATGTCACCTTACCTAGGTGTGTTCTCTTCTCTGGGTCAGGACTCCCTGACATTTAGGCTGTGTTTTTCCCCACAAGCAAATTAACTGTGCTTACCTGTATTTTATAACAGCCATCTAAAAAGCCCAAGGCTCCTCAACAGCAGAAAAATGTGTGCAACTTAACTAATGTCTTTAAAATCAAAAGCCTCAGCTATTTCCTTCAAACTGTTAGGGGCATTAAGAATGTCATAAATCGGGGGCTGGAGAGATGTTTCAGCAGTTAAGAACACTGGTTGTTCTTGCAGAAGACTCCGGTTTGAATCCCAGCACCCACATGGCAGCTAACAACTGTCCATAACTCCAGTTCCAGGGGATCCGACAGCCTCTTCTGTCCTCTGCAGGCATTGCACGGCACAGGTGCGCTTACCTACATGCAGGCAATACACAAATACGCATAAAATAAAAAAGAATGTCATGAATGGAAGAGACTATGAGTGTAAAAGCCTCCACATACATGTACTTGGACAGATACAGTAGAGGGTTGGAAGAGAAGATTTATGATGCTTTATGTCAGTTTTCACTTGTTCAAACATATCAGTTCATTTCATGTAGGGTCATTACCTGACTTGATTTTTCATAGTTAAGAAATGATGAGCATTGATCACATATATGTAATTTGAAGATATTTAGTAAGATTATCTGAACTTAATGTGCAGATAAGAAACAACTTCAGAAAACTTGATTTGACAGCAACATGAAGAAAACTGATTATGGGGGATATTATTGATTTCTAGAAATCAAATTATATAACTAGAAAAAATTTTAATTGTGAAATAAAGCAGAGACAATGGCAACTTGTTAACCACAGCACCTCCTCTACAGCACAGGACTTGTGGCTGAGGCAGAAAGTCCTTGCAACACCACCTTTGGTATTTAAGCGTAGCTCTGAGCTGCTTCCGATAAATCTATCCACAATGTTCCAGCTCTCTCTTCTGAAGCATTTCTATGGCTGGATGTCCCTCAGTTGAGAAAAGGGCAAAGGAAAGTTGCTGCGCACATGCTTAGTTTTGTTTTCACGTGTCTCATTCCTACAAGGTGACGGCTCCGAGCAGCCATCAGTGCTACTGCTCGTCAGGCTAGATAACCAGCCAGCCCTGTGTTCTCCCTTCCTTTCACCCGTCACTTTTGTGTTTTTGGAGAAAGGTCCATAAAGCAACACATCTGCCCTCTGGACGGCTAAGCTCAGTAGTTTCCAGCATCGTTAAATGACAAAATAATGGCCAGGGCTGTATCCAGATCGCAGAAGCCTCCTTTCTCCAAGTTCCTATGTCAGGATTTAAAACACTGGCAGAACTCAGAGCAAAAAGACTGATGATGCCAAATGCTTAAGGTGAAGGGTTTTCAGTGTCCCTGCTTTGCCTGGCTTGCTTGCTTGGATTTGACTGGGTGATTTCTTTGAGAACTGGGTGAGATGACGATGAGCATGAGGAAAGATGCTGGGGAGAGGAGAGCACATGACCTTTCAAGCCAGAATTCTTGCAGGTTGAAGGTAAAAACAGATTTCTGTTTCAAACCTCGGTAATCACATTAGTCAGGTATCTGACGAGACTGAAGTAACCAGCCCCCTCTGCAGAGTCAACTCAGATGAATGGAAAAGCTGCTTGGTTCATCAGAATACCCCTTCTACCCAGCTATAGTGATGTCCACTCACAGGCTACTCTCCTGCTCAATCTCTTTCATTGCTAAAATTTGGGGGAAACAGCTGGAATATTGGTTACTAAAAATACCAGTTTCATATGAGAAAGTTCCTAGAAGCCTGGAAAACTCTCTTTCCTTGTGATGGTCTTTTTTAAGGGAGTGACACTAAATAGGCTGACCAGGTTCCAGTGGATAAACTCACACATCTGAGGACACAAACTTGACTCGATAGGCCTTAACATATATGACAGATGCACGAAATCCAGTGGGAAGCCTATGGGAGGTACACTTGGCGGGGGGCTAAAGATGTATTTTATGAAATGCACAAAAATTCAATAAAAACTATATATTGAAAAGTAAATAAAATATCACCCTCAAATTGCATCAATTTTCCCAATGTTAAGTACCTGGAGGGTTATCAAAAAACTAAACCATAAAACATAGACCCACTTGATTTGCATTTAGTTCAGCCTGGATGTCAGGGACACAGCAAGGAGGTACCAGCCCAGAGAAGAGACGCACCTAAGGAGTATGTCAGGGAGCAGGGCATTCTAGGAGAGAATGGAGATCGATGGCTTCTGAGGCACATGACAATGGAAAGATGTTTTTACCATGCTTGCTCTAACGACAGTAATTAATGTAAGGGTACTAAATGAAACACCAGATCTCATGGATTAAGCCTTAATGTGTTCTAGAGCACTGAAAACATTAACATATCTAATCTCTACAACAATTCTAGGAAAAGGAAAAAATATAATTACTAATTTGCAGACAAGGCAATGGAAGGTGAGCTGAAGTATACAAATTGACCTCAGCTACCTCACTGAGATTTGAACCTTGCTCTATCAAACTTCACAGCCCAAGTTCTTAAGCAGCAGTTCTCAATGTACAATGCCAGGCCAGAAGCATTGCACTGTCTGGAAGCTGACTGACTTGCAAACCTCTGAACCATCCTATCTGAATCAGGACTTATGGGGGTGGTGCCCAGCCATCTGTGTCTTATCAAGCTCCCCAGATGGGTGTGATGCTCATAGCCCAGGACCATATGCTTCCTTTGAGGTGCTTATATAATAAGGAGTCTGTTCACCTTCAAATGAAGAATAAGTGTGGAGGAGAACAGCTGAAGTAATTGCCACCCAGCTACTACTGGAGAGGAAGTCACACCAGGTGAGAGGCAGGACAAGGATAGAACAAAAGAGTCTGACCCAAAATGCCCTGGTGTCAAAGCAAAGTAACTTGTGTTGGAAAGCAGTGAATGACAAAGACTAGTGAGACAAAAAATAATTGGTTCCCAGTACCTACAAGTGGAAGAAGCTGAGAGATTCCATGAAGTAAGCATTCAGATTAGGCTGTTCAAAATGGTGGTTCTTTCTTATATAAATGTTTTTGGAAATTTTCATACATGAGTACACTACATTTATATCATTTCCACGTCTCCATCCTCCCCTCCAATTCCCCCCTTCCTCACCTCCAGTCCCTATGAGGTACATGGCCTCTTCTATAATTCTCTCTCTCTCTCTCTCTCTCTCTCTCTCTCTCTCTCTCTCTCTCTCACACACACACACACACATGTATTGTGAGGTGATAAT
>NW_008360326.1:428337-478628 GCF_000622305.1 Nannospalax galili
GCCACAATGGATGATCAGAAGGATGTCACTTCATGCTACTCATAAATTTGCGCCCCCCTCCACCCCCCCCCCCCCCCCCCCCCCCTCCCTGTCATACATATCTTCTTTTATATATCTCTCTCTCTCTCTCTCTCTCTCTCTCTCTCTCTCTCTCTCTCTCTCTCTCTGTCTGTCTCCTGTCACCTACTGAGTCCATTTAATGTTGTTTGTATGTACATGTGCTTAGGGCTGACCACTTGGGATAGCATAATCTATTAAGGGTCCTGTCCCTAGAGAGAAATAATTCTCCCTCCCTCAGCAGCCACTGGTTTCTTATACTTCTTCATCTAGAGGTGGGACCTTTTGAAATTTCCTCCATCCCTATTGGCCTGTTGACTGCTCACCTACTGAGTCCATTTAATGTTGTTTGTATGTACATGTGCTTAGGGCTGACCACTTGGGATAGCATAATCTATTAAGGGTCCTGTCCCTAGAGAGAAATAATTCTCCCTCCCTCAGCAGCCACTGGTTTCTTATACTTCTTCATCTAGAGGTGGGACCTTTTGAAATTTCCTCCATCCCTATTGGCCTGTTGACTGCTGTGGTCATCATACAGGGTCTTGCTTAGGCAACCACATGGTTGAGATTTCATAGGTGCCATGTCTCTGTCATGTCTAGAAGGCCACCTCACAGCAGGCAGCCTTGTTCTTCAATCTGTCTCTTCTTCCACAATGTTCCCTGAGCCTCAGGCAAAGTGGTTGTGTTGTAGATGTACTACTTGATGTTGGACACTCAGCAGTCACTTATTCTCTTCATTTGACCAGAGATCCATTTGACCAGTGGATCTCTGTGATAGTCTCCATCTACTGCAAAAGCAAAGCTTCTTTGATGAAGGGTGAGAGCTATACTTATCTGTTAATAGTATGAGTTTTAGAATACAGTTAGAAACTATATTGGTTTAAGAAAATGGCAACAGTAGTTTCTCCTCAAGGGTCTATGACTACTCCAGTCATGGATAGTTGACTAGGTTTACAGTACCAAGCATGCATTCCCTAGAATTGATCAGGCCTTAAGTCCAATTAGACAGCAGTGATTTATTTCCAAGATACAAGTGCCACTAATATGCCACTGGGAATATCTTACCTGGCTGGACACTGCTGTGGTTTGCAGGCATAACAGCAGGGTAGGACTATTGTTTGCGTTTCTCCCTTGGTAACTTGAATAGCACCATCCAGCACTGTGAGAGCTAGTCTTCCAGGAGGAGGCTTCCAAGTCATATCCAGTTCAACTTCTCCAAGTCATGTGTCCAAAGTGTGTGGTGTCTTCAGCAATATGGTTTCACCTTCAAGTTCTGGGAGACAACCAAGGGTAATTTCTATTGCTTTGCAGGATGTCTTTAACACCCCGCCCATCCCACTGACCAACATTTGAAAGGAGATTTCTCTTGCGTTGTCAGTTTTAATGATAAAGTTGTCAGTTTTAATGATCATACCACTTCATAATAGTGAACACATGCTCATTGAATGATAAATTCAACAGATAGTTTTAAGCACAGCAAAAATCACCAGAGAAAGCACAACTTTGAAACCAAAGGCAAAATGACATTGAACATGAAGATTGCCGACTCATTCATTATGGCCCCTTCACTGCTCTGTCATAAAGAAGCTATTGTTTCAAGAGAATTCTTTCCAGAGTAAGTCATGTAGCTACTAAAAAGTCTTAGAACTCATATTTACATTTAAAAATAATTTAACCCTGTTAAAGAACTTCATTAAGAAACAACACACATCAAATAACTATGTTTTTAAAACACACAACTTAATGTTTTGATGCTATGTACTAGGGAAACCATCACCATACTCAACATAGTGCATGTACCCATCCCCTCCAGAAATTTCACCAAGCCGCCTGGTAGTCTCTCTCCAGTCCACTCCTATCCCAGCTATCTTTGCTCTACTTTCAGGATCATATATCATTCTGTGCTTCCTACTACTTTGTACAGGTGGAATTATTCAGAGTGGACCCCTTGCCTTACCTCTTTCACTCAGCACAGTTATTCTGAAATGTGTCTATGCTGAGCATATGCCAATAGCCCATTCCTTTTTAATTGCTTACTGGCTTACCATAGAAGGACCTATCTATTCCTATGTTGGAGGACAAGGTTTTTTCTAGTTTTTCTTTTCTCTTTTTATTAAATTTTTGTGAATGTCATACAACATATTTTGATCGTATTTAGATCCCTCCCCTACCTGCACCCCTTATTACCCTCTGCTCAACTGCGTGTGCTACAGGCATGTACATGCCTATACAATTAGATTTGTGTCCCAAATGTCCTTTGGGGTAGACTCATCTACTGGAGCCTGATTAACCTATCAAAAGTCACACCCTTAAAGAAGCTGACTCTCCCCTTTCCCTCAGACATTAGTTTCCAATAGTTCCTCATATAGGGTTAGGGTTTCTTATCACTCCCCAAGTCTGCACTATTTTCTCTGGCTTGAACAAAGTAGTCTCTCGTTTTCAAGATTTTAGAAAAGTTTATGTAGAACTTGCACTAGTTCTTCATTAACTGTTTCATAGAGTTCACCAATGGCCTATAATACTGTCTGAACTTCAGTTTTCTCCGTGAAAGCTATCATGTGAAAAAAAATACAATTCTTGTCTTTCTAAGTCTGGTTATCTCAGTTACCATGATAGTCTACAATCCCATCCATTTTCCCACAAACAATATGATTTTTTGTAATTTATGGCTGAATAATACTCCACTGTGTATGTATCGTATTTTTTTATATATATTCACCCATGAGCAAATACCTCAGCTGTTTTCATATCCTGGATATTGCAGTAGCAATATACAGTGCACGTGCAATCGTAAATATGGATGTGATGTGCTGAATTTGATTCCTTTGGGAATATTGACATGACATATTACTGGATCATATGATAGCTCTATTATTTTGCTTATCTGCTTGGTGAACCTCTATACTGAATTCCATAGTGGCTAGACTAATTTAAATTTCTACCAACAGGATGAAAGACTCCTTTTTCTCTCACTTCTGCTAGCAGTTTTATCACTTTCTGCTTCTAGTAGCTTGACATTTTTAATACATGCAAAAATATTTAGGATTTGTTGTGTACATTTAATAAATATACCTCTTGATAATTATAAAGTGACGTCCATCATGTCCTTGTAGACTTCAGTCTTCAGTCACTCATCCTTGCCTTGGCATTAGCATAGTCAGCTCACCTCCAAAATTGTATACGTATGTCACGCCTTGCCTTGAATTCTACTTTTATCTCTGCATGTATTTTTGAGGTCTTTTTCCTGTAGACAACACATTGTTGGATCTTTTTAACTTACTGTGATGACCTCTGCTTGTTGTTGCGATATATTTATATTTATTGTAATAAAAGTCACATTTTTATTTATTGTAACCACTGATCTATGATCAGGCTTGTCTTTTACCTGTTCCCTGCTTGTCCCTTCTTTCCACCCTTCCTCTTTTTCCTTCTTTTGGATACATTGACTACTTTGTGATTCTGTTTTGACTATGTTTGAGTGTTTAGCTGTAATTATTTATTTGATTATTTTACTGGTTGATGTGGGGTTTATAATATGCAACTTTTCAAACTTGCTTTTTATATAGTATTTATATCATTTTATATGTAGTATCAAATATATGAATATATTTGAATTTGAAAGATCAAATCTTTTATTTTTATATATTTTATTATTATATTTTACTTTCATATTACTTAGTTTTATCTTGTCTCAAGAGTAACTGATATCTTAAGAAGAGATAATAAAATTATATAATTACTCATGTATTAGTTTTAATGCTATCCATTTCCTTTGTGTAGATGAGTTTTCTATCTAGTATAGTTCTTCAACCTGAGTATTATTTCTTGCAGTAAACGTGTACCAGTGGATTCATTAAGTTTTTCATGTCTATAAACATTTAATCTTGAAATCTGAAAGATATTTTGACTAGTATGGGCTGCTGGCTTACAATATTTGGCTGTTTGTTGTGTTTTCCTTCATTCAGTTCTTTGAAGGTGTCAATCCATTGTCTATTTATTTGTGGATTTTTCCTGTGACAATATGCCAATTGCATTCCTTTTCTTTATTACTATAAATATAGAATAATATCACCCATGTACTTTAAATTTTTTCAATTTTCCTTACATCTGTTTTTCTGCAATTTGTGTGTCTTAAAGTCTTAATAGTGCTCTTTGCTTCTGAACTTCATAGAGCTTCACAGACCTGCAGAGTCATACTTTCCATAAAATTTATAAACTGCATCTTTTATTTCTTCACATATTTTTATCTTACCATCTCTGGGAGCAATAAAAATTGTCCGCATGGATCATGATTCTCCTTGTGTTTTT
The DNA here is from genome assembly GCF_000622305.1 of Nannospalax galili. Taxonomy (NCBI): domain Eukaryota; kingdom Metazoa; phylum Chordata; class Mammalia; order Rodentia; family Spalacidae; genus Nannospalax; species Nannospalax galili. The sequence goes on from NW_008360326.1 coordinate 432,703, forward strand.
CATTTTCTATAATTCTACCAGTTTGGTCTTCAGGCTTATTAGTCTCTTCAGTCTGCTATTCAAGTCTAGTATGTTGTATGTTCTTACTTCACTGTTTTTACCTCTAGAGATTAGATTTGCTTTATAAATGTCTTTCTTGTTTGTACTTAGAATTGTGAACATATGAGATGCGTTGGTAACTGTCTTTTACCATTTCTGTCTGTTTTACCTGACACCTTTCTTAGCTCTAGATCTTTTTTGTTGACTGCTCTGTCTTTTTATTGTAGAGCATGCTGTCCTGCTTCAGGGCATACCTGGTAATTACTAATTAAGTGTGAGACATTATAAATGTTACCTGTTTGGGTACAGGACATTGTGGGTGTCTGTAAATATTTTTTAATTTTTCTGTAAGACAAGTTATTCAGAAACACATTGATCTTTTAAGTCTAGCTTTAAGATTTGTTGAACAAGATGGGTAACAGTGCTCAGTCTAAGGTAATTATTTCCCAGTACTGAGTTAAGATCTTTTCAGTACTGGATACTTTATTGTGTATAAAGCAAATTTCCCAACTCTATTGTTTAGTTCCCTAGTGTTTTTTCCCCCACTTGAGAAGGTTCCTCAAGCACATGTGCTGATCAATATTTAGCTGACCCTCTCAGGTCTTTAGATCTCTTTCTCCCTCCTTCCCTCCCCACCTCCTTCCCTCCTGCCTCCCTCCCTGCCTCCCTCCCTCCCTCTTTACCAGTACTCTTTTACTATAAACTCTCCCTTTAGTCTCAGCCTCGTTTCCTCATCTTTGTCACTTGGGTTTCCCCAGTGCTACACATAGAAGGGAGAAATATGGGTCGATCACCCTTTATTTATTTCCACTCTGAGAATTCACTGTCCTTCATTTACTGATATACAAGGACTTGAAAACCCTGGTTTCTTATATTTCGTTTACTTTAAATGATTTTTAAACATTTCCTAACTAGCCATATTCAAACATTTCCCCTACAATAACCATCAAATGGCAGTCACTCAATAAATAGCATGTATCGCTTATGTCTTCATCATTACACTAGTTTTCAATTAGTTCTGTCCTCCAATTCTGTAGTATATTATGAGGTTTAATCTCTTCTCTTTCATCATTTAGGTAAATAAGGGAGATTAGGGTTAACATCATTAAATGTTTTGCCAGATATCTACTAAATTATGAATATAGCTTTTAAATCTATAATTTTCTGATTCTAAAGACTGTGCTTTCTGTGGCATGATGATTCTTATTTATCATAAAATATAAATAGACCATTTAATAATGGATTTTTTAATCATACTTTTCAGCTAAAGGCATTAAAACATTTCTAATTTACCACCTTAAAATTTTGCTGACCTCCTTAAAGTTTAGCTGACTAATAGATTTTTAAAAGAGATTTTCTGTAGATCAGCAGGAAAAGAAAATTTATATTGCAAGAACAAATGTGATAAAATGGAATGAAAATAAAGTGATTAACTTTATCATTCAATTTCATGTCAAGTCCTGAGAATAAGAACTCACAGTAAGAAGAGAATGGAGGGGCTGAAGTTGGCTCAGTGGTTAAGAGCACTGGATGCTCTTAAAGAGGACCCGGGTACAATTCCCAGCACCCACATGGTGGTTAACAATTGCCTGTAACTCCAGTTCCAGGAGACCCAACCCCTCTTCAGACCTCTGTGGGCACTTACATACATGCAAGAAATACACTCATACATACAGAAGATAAACAAAAATTATAAGTAAAATATATATTAGATAAGAAGAGAATGGAGACCCAGAGATTCAGGAGGAAGGGGGTCAGGGAAAAACAGTTCATTTGACAAAACACCAAATATTGCACTCGATTACTGACCTAAGAACAAAGTTGTTGGATGTTTTAGAAACTATAATGCCTATTGGATTAAAATCTATCTGTATAATGTTGAGCAAACAAACTTTTCAGAAAAAAGAATTTCAATTTAGTCTTCATTGAAGATGCTCCAGGTCCATACATCCTCACTGAAAGTTCTTTAAAACTTCTCAGCTATGCTATCTGTAAGAAGATGTAAATAAAATCTATATGGCATTTAAGATCTATATAGTCCCTTAAGGATAGCTATAAGTAAAATGTCACCTTGAAAGGCATTTGAACAAAGTAATACCTTTTCTGGAACTACTTTTCACTCAGTTCAGCTATTTAAAAATTCCTGCATTGAAGCAAAATGTAAACTTTAAAGCTATTTCATTTCCGCTGAAGAAAGAAGTAAGAGTCTTGTCTGTACAAATGAATACTCATGATACAATTATTCTTCTTTATAGCATGGCTGTAAAGAATGGAGGTTGAAAGGATTTTCTTCACATATCAGCATTCTTCAAGCATCGAAAGAGCTTAGAGCCAATTTCATTAGAGAGACAAGAGACTTTGATACCTTTAAACAGAGTTTGATATCATAAAGTTAAAAAAAGGGAGGGGGCAAAAAGCAGAATGGTGTGTTTAGTGAGTCCTCATAGGAACATTAACATATGCAAAATATTAGTGTGCTCATACGAATCTGGACATAAACACATTACAGGATAGCTGTACTTCTAAAAGGGGAACTGGACTGAATATTTTACGAATAAATTGTAATCCCAATGACTTTCTAGATAAAATTAGAAATTGTAAAAAAAGTAGGAATTAAAAGATGAAATGGAACTTTGGAAACCATATGGAATAAATCCATTATTTTGCATTTGAAGAAAAGAAAATGCTGTTTTCTTAATAAGGATTTATAATAGTCTAGCATTTTAAATTTTTGTGTTTCTGGGGGTTTTTTGTTTTTTGAATTTTAACAGATTTTTTGAGATTTTTTTTATACAAGATAATTTGATATTTATATCCCCTCCCTATCCACACCTTCGCTTACTGACCCCACCCCAATTTAATGTAGTCTCTCTATATATAGACTTTAGATAAATGATAGATGATAGATAGATAGAAGATAGATAGATAGATAGATATAGATAGATAGATGATAGATTAGATAGATAGATAGATGATAGATAGATAATGGAGACCCAGAGACTCTATCGAGAGAGAGACAGAGACAGAGACAGAGAGAGAGAGAGAGAACATATATGTGGGTGTACATAAGACTTATAGAGTCTAATTGGTATCCCCAAATGTCTAGTTTTTTTTAAAATACCTTACTTAATTTTATTTTATATGTATGAGTGTTTTCTGCATGCATGTACGTGCACCACGTGCATGCAATGCCCCACAGAGACCAGAAAAGGATGTTGTATCCCCTGGTTGTTAGCCACCATATGAATGCTGGGAATCAAAGTCCCCTGGAAGAACAGCAAGTGTTCTTAACTGCTGAGCCATCTCTCCAGCCCTGTCTAGTATTTTTAAAAAGCCAATTCACATTGTAACTTTAGTTGTGAATATATATATGATAACAATGCTGGTGTCTTTAAAATTCTTTTTAAAACACACAAAAATTTATGGTTGGAAAGATTCTCAGATACCACTTATTTCCAGGTACCATTGATCAGGCATCACTGATAAATCTCATTTTTCAAACAAGTGATCTGAAGTAGAGAAAGACCAAAAGTTGTCGGTTATTTAGTGATAGAACTAGATCTGTTGATTTTCAGGTCAATATTTTTCTATCAGTTTATAAAAATGTCAAATAGTTGAAAAATAATTTAATCCTGAAACACTCTACATAATACTTATATTACATATGATATCATGTTAGTACAGTGCTATCTTAGATTACCTGATAATAACTAGCCCAATCCCTTATTCTCTCTAGACATATTAACTTTCTTTCTATTATTTGGCCATATCAAATCCATTTCCATCCTAAGTTCTTTGCATTAGTTGTTTACCTTGCTTGGTATAGGCATCATCCAGGATTTTTTGTTTGTTTTGTGTTTAATACACAGCTTATACAGTAAAATGCACAGCTAGATGAATTTTAGCTGCATGTCTTGTATATCTACCTCTGAGAGCAAGCCCCATACCCATAAACATTCCCCTGTGCTTTTCTCTAGTCAATATCCACCATTTTGATTTCTATTATCAAAGATTTTTGTCAGTTCCTGGCCTGTATGTATATAAATTCACTCAGTAGGTATTATTTTATGTATCTTCCATCCACAAGTTTTGATGTTTATTCATGTTATTGAATGAATTTGCAGCTCATTCCAATCTGCAATGGTGACATTCGTTATATAAGCATAACACAAGTTGGCTATCCACTTTCTGTTTAGAGACATTTGGGTTGATTTCTATCTGTAGCTATGACAAATACAGCTATTATGAAAATTACAAAAATAAATATGCGGTTAGAATCTTAAAGGTAACAATTACTTAGAAAGAAATAAAAGATTGGAAGTCCACCAGGACGATAAGATTGGGAAATAAAAGATTGGAAGTCCACCAGGACGATAAGATTGGGAAACATCATGTCCAAGGCCAATGTTGAAAAAAAAACAGTCGAATTATATCTTAAGAGAGGGGGCTGCAAATCTTTTTTGATGGATGATGGCAGTTCTTTGTAACATTCACATCTATCCTGGAGTATGTTTTATCATCCTCAGGAGAAATATAGTTCAGAGCACATTAAATTAAAATATCAACTCTTATGCTTTATATAGTTTAGCAAGGTTTTGATTGACTTCATTCAGTACACTTGTTTATCAAATAATATTTCCAAGACACTGTGCTAACTGCTAGACATACAAGATGCATTCCCTACCTTTAAGAAAATTTCAGGCTTAATGTGGGTCTGGGAAAGCAAACGAGCTAAAGGAAATGACTTTATTATAGTATGTGCCAAAAAATTAGAGGGAAATTTTGCTAAATAGAATCTAGAGGGAGAAATATGTAAGTGGAGCTTTAAGACACTCTGACTATATTATACAAAATTAGTCCCAAGTAACTGGTACAAGACAATCTGGTCCCTCTTCTCTCCCTCTTGCAGAATATTGGAGCTGTGTGACCATTTCTATGAGCACAGCTGCAAAGATTCATTTCCTGTATTTGTAATTTAATATTTAGCACCTTTCCACTGATATCTGGCTATATATCAGATTGATACAATGTCAGGAATTAGCACATTGAGTAACTAATGTTTGCACAACTTTTTTGGCACTAATACTGCAAAAAAGGAACAAAGACTTGATAGTGAGCATATAAAAAATAAAAAAATTAAAGATTAAATCCTTGGAAATATGAAGACACAGATGGGACAGTTTATTTGAGCTTATCTGTGAATTCCTTTTATTTTTTCTCCTCAACGCCACACACTTTATATTTCTCATTTATTGTCCCGATTGTCTGACAGTCCGAGTACTTAGCTCATCTACAATCTCAGACTTAAAACACCAACTAGAAAAGAACAACCTAATTTCAAGTGATACCATCTGTGATTTGTTCCTGTAAGTCTTGGAACTTGAAAATATTGACCTCTTCCTGTTGTTTGTGGGAAAATACCCAGACTTTTTTATTTTTCTATGGGGAGTTTATTGTAAGATTATCCATAGGAAAAAAAGGAATTCCCTTTTCAACGAAGACATAAGCAGTACAAGGATATCCTCTATTTGAAATCCCTATTGAGAAACATGTGATCATGCCATGTGCAGATTGAGACCAGCTAAAAATTAGCTTCAAATTCATACTTCATGGAACAGATCTTCATCACTATAAAGCATCTTTTCCCCATTAGTTTAAATTAATTCTTAAAGGCTATCCCAATAATTTTAGTAACTTTTATTGTTTTTAAGATGGCCCCAGTAATATTAGGCCCATGAGAAGATGACATTATTCAGGTTTTCCACGCATTACCTCCATGAAAACTTGTTGGAAAGAGAAAACTTTCAAAGCCCAGACTATGCCCCCTTTGAGCATGCAATGCCTTTTCTCTTCACTTTATGTATCCATGATGATTTATCGTTTAAACAGAAAGTAAGATTATTCTTAAGAACTCATTGGGGACTGAAATTGAATGAATGATCCAGTCAATCAATCTATCAACAAACAATCAGAGGGAAAAGATGGGAATGGATGAAGTAGAATTGTTTTGTGGACTGTATGACATATAGAACTTGAAACTTCAGGTTTTTATGAAAATAATTTTGTCTGTAATACATTTATCAAGCTGCTCTGTTAATCACTTTGCAAGTGTGGTCTAATTTAACCTTTGCACTGGCCCATTTACAGAGGAAATCAAAGCCTAGAAAATTGCCTATCACTTGATCCATGGCTAGAAAGATGCAACATGAGTATTTAACATTATATCCTATAGGAATACATACATCCAATGCATGGTCTATGAACATGCTCCCTGAATATAACAGCTCATTAGTAAACTACACCAACAAAGGGCAAAATTGAATGGGAATTTGGGGCTACAGAGAAAATTCACGGTACACTGTAAGTTATATTGCTATAGATGTGTTCAATATAGTATTCTAACTTTGTCTTTCCTCTGGTTGAATTATTGAGTACTCAGTTACAAATGACAGAAATCGCAACTCCAAATGGCTTAAACTAAAAATTTTCCCTATCTGAGAAATACAAGGGCACTTGGCTTTAAGCCGTGATGAATTACAGCACTGTAAGAGGAGGAGAAGAGCCAGGTTTGTGTCACTGCTCTCCTGTGTGTGTTTCTCTTACTGGTTGGATTTTGAGATCCTTTTTTTTTTTTTTTTTTTTGGCTTTTTTGAGACAGGGTCTCCCTGTAGCCCCCGCTGTCCTGGAGCTCACTATGTAAACCAGGCTGGCCTTGAACTCACAGAGATCTGCCTGCCTCTGCTTCCCAAGTGCTGGGATTGAGATCCTTCTTAATGATATGATGGTTTCCAGGAGCTCAGGGCCTTCTTCCTCCTTTTTATTTAGTTATGGGGAAGATATCAGATTGATCTTTCATTTAAACATCGACTTTAGTTGCGAATAAACCATCACCTGGACCAGTTCTCCTGGGTGAAAAGATGCAATGCTCAGTTGGCCAGGCTGAGGTAGCATCGTAATACCTAAAGATGGATGGAGACAACAGAACTACTGTCACATGCTAGTGAAGTATGTGGGTCTCCTGAGAGAAATAAGATTATTATACTGAGAAAAATCAACATAAATATGTATTACATTAAAATCTCTGCACGGAGCATGGGAGATAGCTCATTCTGCCGCGCTTGCTGTAGCAAGAATGAGTACCTGAGTTCAGATCCTCAGCACCCACATAAAAAGCTGGACATGGCAGTGTAAAACTGTAAAGCCAGTGCTGTCAGGTAAGGAGAAGACAGGGAATCCCTGGAGTTCACTGGCCATCCAGTCCAAGGGAATTGGTGAGTTCCAGGTTCCATGAGAGATCTTGTCTCAAGAAGTATAGTAGAGGGGCCACTGAGATGGCTTAGCACCTAAGAGCGCTTGCACCAAGTCTGACAACCTGAGTCGAATCCCTGGATCCCACACTATAAAAGGGGAGTTCAGATACCTACAAGTTTTCTTCTGACCTCTCCAAGCTCCCTCACCCAATAAAATGAAAATATAATTTTAAAATATAATTTTTATTTTTAAAATATTTTCTAAATATTTTATTTATTATTATTTTAAGTGTATGAGAGCACTGTCTGGATGTGTGTATGTGCACCTGTGTCATGCAATGCCTGCGGAGTCAGAAGAGAGCATTGGATTCCCCTAGAACTGGGGTTACGGGCAGTTGTTGGCTACCATATGGGTGCTGGGAATCAAACCCAGGTCCTCCACAAGAGCTTCCAGAGGTCTTAACAGCCTCACCATCTCTTCCGCCCTAAAATATAAGTTTTTAAAAAGTAGAGAATGACAGAGAACTATACCCACCATTGTCCACATAAACAAACATGTGCACCCACACATACACCTGCACCCTCGCACATAACACATACACATACATAACACACCCTGGCACATATATCCTCACAAAATCTCTTTGTGTTCATGCAATAACCTAGATATTTGCTACTAACAGTAAGAAATATATCAAGGAAGATTTAAATTGCTTTTTGGATACAAAGTATATCACAGTCATGCTTATGAATGTCCTAGTCATATATGGTGAGTGAGGACCACCTTTGAATTTTAAGAATCTTGTTAAATACAGAATCAACCAAGAATAGACAACAGGCTGAAGAAACACAACACACAAGTCCCAGCTCCAATCAATGGGCATTCCATGTCACCATGGTGATAAAACGCAGTCTGATCCCAATACTGGTGGTTCTCACTTAGTTGCTGTGAAAGTAGAATTTTCTGGTACCATCCTTTATAGAGTTCATTCAAAACTCAGGGCCAATACATCTGTCCTGTGAATCAGGAAGTGTTGCACTCCACAGGGATCATAAAAACGGGCTTGCTTTTCCAGTGGCAATCTATGTGCAATATGCCTTAATTAGACATTAACCAAAGTTCCATGCTTCATATGTCATCACTAGTTTTGAATGCTAAAGCTTTTGGTTTTTTTAAATGGCTTTTAAATATCATATTTTGACATTATTTTTCAAAAAATTCTGTTGAAAATATTTTGTAAATAAGTAAATAGAACATAGTGCCATTTGGTAATCAAAACTAAGCAGCAGCAAATACTAAGTGAAAACTCTGAAATAGTCCTAATGTCATTTGAAATGAAAAAAGTGCCTAAAAATTAGTACAAAGGGGCTGGATTGATGTCTCTGCAGTTAAGAGAAGCTGGCTGATCTTGCAGAGGACCTAGGTTCACATCCCAGCACCCACATGGGAGCTAACAACAATTTCTAACTCCAATTCCAGGGCATCGATGCCCTCTTCTGACATGGATGCATTTACGCACATGCAGGCAATACACTCAAACACATAAAGAATAAATAATTTTCAAAATCAGTACAAAAGCGAGTCCCATTCACTCATGCCCTAATGACTAATAATGATGGCAAAAGAAAAGATAGTGATCATGGATACCTGTCTGGTATGCCAAGAAGTACAGCTGGCATCATTGGTGCAGTAATTTAATATTGACATAGTCAAACTGCTCTACCAATAAAATTGCAGTTCTAAGTGGTTTAAAACAGTAGTAGTTTATTATTACTCATGTTAAGGCCTAAGTAGATGTTCCTTACTAGTAAATGGCCCTCTTCCAGGTTGAGGTTCAGCAACCTGGAACATAAGGTTCTTTATGTCTTGAGAGTCTACTCTATTGAATTTGTGTCCTATACGAAGTTTCATGGTGTGACGGTTAGCAATCTGGACTCTGAATTTGTATCTTATTCAGCTTCCTCACTGAGACCAATTGAAGAATCCATGAAGAATCATCTGTGGCAGATCTTCAATGGATCAGGCCAAGAAGGGGATATTTCACTGTTACTCAAGATCAAATGGAGCTATGTGTTTGCATTGGGAGACAGGGAACTGGTCTCACCATGTACACAGTGTTTGGGGAATGCAGATAGCTAGATGACCTATCCAAACCCACAAAGGTTTTATTTAGCCCATGTAGCAACGTTTATCCTGAGAAAGTTTATTTTAGCACACCTTCGTTACAACTTTAACCAGCATGGAAAATAGAAGTGCTTTAGAGTAGAGAAATGTTTAAATATATTTTTCCAGAACATCTATTAGCAATTCATGGAGCCCAGTTTCAGAACTGTCACATTTTTACGCATCTCCTTGGTGATAATCGTGTAGAAATATAGAGAGAGATACACCTATTTGAGATGCACCATTTGTCCTCTAGTGACCTTGAGTTTGAAAAGTGTTTCCACCCATTTTATGTTGCTATAATAGAACTAAGTAAAGGAAAGATGGATATTTTGACTTGTGGTCCTGGATCCTGAGGAGTCCAAAGGCAGCTGTTAGGCTTCTGGTAAGGGCCTCATGACAAGAGCGCAAACAGGCATCAGGGGCAGCCTCACTTTAAAACCCCTCTCCCAGTAACTAATCCAGTTCCATGAAAACTTCATTACTCTGCCTTAATGACCTACTCACCTCTTAAAATTCCTACCTTCTCTCACAGTGTTACATTGCAAGCAAAATTTCAGCATAGTTTTCTGAGGGCACAAAAAAAAAAACAAAAACAAAAAAACAAAAAAAACCCAAACCATACCTGAAAGAAAAGTGCTAAATGAGGTGAACAGTTGGGTGGCATAAAAAAAAAAGCCAGATCTATTCATAACCACTTTTCTTGTCTTTTCTGGAAACTCTGTGAAATGTGGTCTAGGTCAGCAGGGTTGCCTATATGTCCATACACTTGAGAAAAGTTCAACTTTCATCTGGGTCTCATTGGCTTGTGTCTAGGACAGATGATCAATTACAGTTCTCTTGATTCTGTGCAGAAAAAAATTCATCATCACAGACTCTTCTCAAAGATGTCATGCCAAAGTTGACAATTTAATCATGAAACAGGAGGATCTATAAGTACAAAGTAAAAAGACTGATGAATCATTACATCCCAATTTCCAATAATATCTCTTTAAATCACAATCTAAGGGACAACAAAAATAAAAGGGAAAGAAAAAAGATTCTAGTATTTACACTGAAGTCGTGTTATTACCTCTCACCTTGTAAAACAAGAGTTCCTTTCATACACAGATGACTACCAACTAATGCTAGCCCCAAAGAAAGTGACAGCACGTGTAAGACAAAGTGGCATAAAGGTGGCGTCAAAGGACTGTGGCTCAATGCCATTACCAGTATGGCCTTGAACAAGTCATTTTATTCCTATGAGGCTTGATTTTCCCATTTACAAAATAAGCTTAAAAGCCTTGTCCTGCAGGCCTCCCAGGTTTAGTTGCAAGCATGAGATGTATATGAATGAGTTTTGCTCAACAGAAATTATAGGAAGGCAAATTTTCATATTTCCTGAAAATATAAAAATATTTAATGAACTTGAACTGAGGGAATGCCTAGGAACACTGACTTGACACAATAGGTCTTAACATAAATGTCAGAATGTGTGAAATCCAGTGTGGAGGGCTATGGGAGGGAGCCGATGGGGAAGAGAGTATTAAGATGTTGTGTATGAAATACACAAAAGTTCAATAAAAATATACAAAAAATTCATGAGGAGAATACATTCTATCATTGCATAAGACAGCCATTCCTTTTTACTGGTATTACTTCTTCAAAGCCATCAAGGCCATAATAGATATGGCACAGCAGTTTTGAGCAGGGCTTATGGGAATAGAGGGAATAGCTCTCCAGGGCAACCTGAGTAAACTTTACCCAGGTTTTTAATACTAACAGCAACTTAGACTCCCTACATGAATCAGAGAAAGTAACCCATTCTTCATGAAGTAATTACAAGAATTAAATGAGATAATGTGTATAAAATGCTTCACATAGCACCTGGCTTATAATAAGCATTGGCAATTTATTGTGCCCATTATTTAAAAAGGGTATTAAATGCTACTTATCCTGGACTTGCTTCTTCTACCTTCCCACCCTGCTCAGTCCCTATAATTTAAAAGTATCTTTAGATCTTTGCCAAAATAAGGGATTTCAAGGGAAAATGGGATCTGCTTTTGGGACAACTGTTTTCTCTGGCATACAGTGGCCCCTGACTCAATGAATATTGTTTATAACTGCTCAGCATGCTACTTACCTGGCCCCCAAAATCTTTATTTGAAAGCTTTACATGACACATGTAAAAGTTCTTCTTGTAGCTATTAGACCCAGACATCCTCTCAAAGTAATTATCTCTGTGCCGTAAATCAATAGCATTACAGAGAAGGCATCTGTTGAGAAATTTCTTCAAGGTTTGTAGAAATGACATCTTATTCCCAAATGAACCAGGGAAGACCAATTCAAATGCTATATTGGCTTAGCAAGTGTCATAAGTAAGTGAAGAAAGGCTTGGAGTCTTTCAATGTGGGCCTTCTTTGTTACAAAGGAAAGCCAGGGGGATCGTTTTCATTTATGACACAAGTGCAGCTTTCCCATCTGATTTGGAAACCTGTGGATATCTTGGACATTTATCTTCTTTCAATTTAGCTAGAAATGCCAGTACAGAATGTAAATCAGAGAGAGAGAGAGAGAGAGAGAGAGAGAGAGAGAGAGAGAGAGAGAGAGAGAGAATAAGAGAAACTATTGTTTTCATAGTGTTGTCCGGGAGAGTTTATGGTGGAGACCAGCAAGTAAAAGGACCCAGGATCCAGGATAGCTGGAATGGAGCCTCTGCCTACTCTTCCCTGTGGTGCTGTTGATATATTATGTCTTCTAGTTATTGAATAGAAAGATAGAATTTTTTAAAGCTAAATATACCAATTTTTAAATATTGGCTAGAAAATTAAAAAGTAAAATATAATTCGTGTAGCAAAAAGCAACTGCGCGTCACAGGAAACTTTTAGTGGGTGTTGGTGATAAAGACTCCCTTTGAAGAAGTAACTGGTTACAAGTGGCACTAATATTATCATAAAGCTGGCATTTGAATGTGGATCTCCTGACTACCCCAAACCAGGGAAATTAGTCTGTCTTATCACATCCAAAGTGGCCACAATATTTTTAGTAGGACACATGTAAATAGAATAGGTAAGTGTATGTGTTTTGTTACTTCTGACTCTCTCACTTGTTTTGTCTCAAGAGATTTCTCCACGTTCTTGTATGTTATCTAGGTCATGATAAACCCTCCTCATTTCTCCTTCTCTTAGTGTGATAATAACTCTCACACTCAGAGAAAGCAGTCTTCTGCTTGATACATAATGTCTTTATAGATTAGAAAGATACACTGCAGTCAATATGCAGAATGATTTGGAACAAAAATGGACACATTGTATCATTCAAATCAATATCTCCATGATACATATTCACAACAAGTTCATATGCATTCAAACCCCCTTATCTTGTCTATTTTTTTAATTCTTATTGTGAGATATATAGACTAATATTAGGATTCTGCCAAAAATACTAATCTTCAAATAGCATAGTAATTGCACAAATTCTTACTGGGTTACAAATCAGGGCATCAATGACAAATGACAAATTGGATAGAGTGCATCTAATTTTCTCAGCTTCTCATGTTCTGATGCAACACAGCCTTAAACTAAAAAGATTACTTATGGTTACCTGGTGAGTTAATGCCACCCAACTTGAAGCTGTATGACGGCAGGCACTGACAAGAAAATTAGTAGGTAGAAGGGAAATAGTGATTAAAACCTGAAGTTGGCCTCATTACAACCATAATTATATTTATTCAAAGCCTCAGTGAACTTGGATGGAGTTCCCTCTCTTCCTTTCTCTCCCTTCCTCACCCCCTAGCCGCTCACCTTCCCATCTTTGCTTTTTCCTTTTCCCTCTTTTCTCCCTTCTCCCCTCCGTACCTACCCTCTCTCTCCCCTCCGTTCCTACCCTCTCTCTCCTTTCTCCTTGTCCGCCCTTGACGAATTTTGATATTTCATCTACTTACTATTAGTGTGGAAACTGAAAAAGAAAGGCTGAACTTGGAACATTTATTTTGGCAGCTGGTTAGGTTGCTGGAACAAAAAGTGCTTTCTTCACATTCAAGGGCACTGACCAACCTCCCTGAGAAGTCCAAACTCCTCCAGAACTCTATACTAAAGGAAACTCAGTCTTATCCTGTGATAAAATCAGAAGTGCTAAAGGGAGAAGAGATGTCACTGTTTATTTATCTTCCATCTGTTAAAGCTTTGGGACACCTCTAGCTAATGAGAGATCTTCGGCAGAATGGAAGCATCGTGAATGTATGTGCTACCTGAAAAAGGATTGATCCTAATTAATCAGAGCTTACCATTAATGTGAGCCCCAAACTTCCCAATGAGCCTGTGAACTGAGTTCTTACCACCCTACAACAATGTTGGGAAGCTCCTCCAGCAATGAAAGAAACCAGGATATGCTATCCTTCCACCCATCAGCTTCATGTAAGCCATAGCTAGCATGCATGTGTCCTACATGCCTTGACAGATGTGCAGTGGTTATCCCTGGGTAAGCTCCACTAGGGATTTCTTTCTCTGGTACAAATCTGTGGTACAAATTTTACGACCCCTTTCTACTCTATGAGAATATTTCCTTTTCCTCTATGACCACAAACTCTGGAAATATATAACATTTACCTAGTTTCATCATTGTCCTTAGAATATAACAAAAAATAAAAGCTAATGTGTAGAATACTTATTGTTTTATGAAATAGCTCACATAAGCCTCTCAAAACTTTGTTAGGCATTAATGATTATTATGTCCATTTTTTTTACCTTAACAAGTGTCTTCTGTCAGATCACAGAAATGGTAGCTGATGTAGCAGGGTTTGCACCTAGGTCGACTGCCTTAACAATTTGGTTATGTTGAAGGTACAATGATAGTCTGCATCTTTCTTTGAGTTTCTGTCACCATTAAATAAAGCCACTGCAAGATTAAGGGAATAGTTTAAAAATGGAAGTGGCTACTTCAAAAGGTCAGTTTTGTTCATATACAAGTAATAATCTTATTGACCAACATTAGCATAGATTATGAACAAATGTGGCTTTCTTTGGGACTCTCACCTTCTGAAACTTCTTTAATTGGAGTTGCCTTTCCTCACTTTTAAGTGAAAACTCAGACAAGTCTTTGAGCAGTTAAATCACAAACCCGTTTCCAAGCCATTAATTACACTGTCTAGTTAAACATATCATTCAAAGCTCCAAACATGATTTCATGTCAAATATCCTCTCCTCTAACTTGGGGGCGGAAGCCAGGCAGTATGAAGGCAAGGTACTCTTCTGTGATGTTTCCTGCTCACCTCCTCTATTCTCTTCCAAATTGCCATTCTCAAGAGGATGAGCACTCAAGATAACACTACTATGTGAGACCCCAAACTACCCCATGTGACTTTCATCTCTCAGGAAGCCCACAGCTGTGCAGAGAGAAATAATCAAGCCCCCTCTGTCTCCTTAAGACTCGGCCATTCACTCATTACTTTCCAGCCCCTGAATACCTAAGGTGCTTGAGGTTTCCAGAATATCAGCTAAATGTGAATCTACTCTGTCTGCTAAATGTAGGAAGTATATCTTAAATATCTTATGTCTGTCATTTAGGCCCCTTTGTTAAATTTGGGATCGGGGAGCGGAAGCGATGGCTCAGCAGTTAAGAATGCTTACTACTCTTGCAGGGGACTTAGATTTGGTTTCCAGCATGCATATTAGACAGATCACAACCATCTGTAACTCCAGTTCCAGGGGATCCAACACCCTCTTCTGTTCTCCATGAGCACCTGTATGTATGCATACATATAAACTAACACAGACACACACACACAGACACACACTCATAAATAAAAATAAATATAAATCTTGTTTTTTGTAAATAGGTGATCAGGGATTATTATTACCAAAGTGGGGAATGTGGTTTCACATGGAACAGTTCCACAAATATCTTTTCCTGAATCGGACTCACTTTCCGATCCCTTCTACTAACAGTGATCTTGAGGAAGAATCCAAGAATCATGAGTGTGCTGTTTAGCTTTCTATTGCTACAACAAATTACCTGACATAAAAGAGGAAAGGTTTGTTCTGGACTGCAGTTTGGGAATCTTCAAGATGTGGTCACTTGGTCCCATTCATTTGGGCTGTGACAAGGTTAACACATCACAGTAGAGAGAGTGAGGCAGAGCAATCTTTCTCATCCTGGGATGGCCAGGGAGTGAAAAGAAAGGAGACAGGTGTCCCATAATCCCCTTTGCGGACACGCCACAATGCCCTAAACCCTCACTCCAAGCTTCACCTCTCACAGATTCTACCTTTCCCAAAAATGCCAAGCTGAGGATCAAGTATCTAGCACATGTGCCTTCGGAAGATGATCCAGATCCAAATTTCAGCAAACAGATTCATTCCTTTTGTAAATTCTACAGCCAAGTCAGGTCATCTCAAGCTGATTTTGTTACCACAATATCACTATTTATAACTGAGGAAGCAAACTGTTCATTCTAATTCTCATACTTCATGCAGGTGCATTCATACTGCTACTGCATTGATGCTACTTTATTAGCCATAAAACGTCCGAGATTGCTATTGTGTTCATTATTTTAATGAATGCATAATATTTCACTGTTTTCCATGTGTGCTGATGTGTTGCCTATTGTTAGATGAGTTAGTCAGACTTTCTATCACTATGGTAAATTACTGGGACAAAGTAATTTAAAGAAGGAAGGATGTATGTGGGCTCATGGTTTCAGGGGTCCATCATAGCAGGGGGGTATAAGAAAGCAGTTCACATCATGGTGGTCAGGACAGAGCAAGAGAGCGAGAGGGTGAGAACGAGAGAGAGAGAGAGGGGGAGAGAGAGAAAGAGAGAGAGAGAGAGAGAGAGACTCCGGCTCTGGTAGACTGGTGGATGAATGGGCTGTCTTCTCTCCCCTTATTTCATTCAGGTATTCAGACCCTCAACCTGTTGGATACTGGCTCCCATATTCAAAGCAGGGCTTCCTTCTTTACATAATCTTCTTAAGAAATGCCTTCAGATACACTGAGGACATGAGATTTACTAATATGTTAGGTGTGTCTCAGGCCAATCAGATTGATGATCAGCATTAACCATCCTATTTCAAAACTGAATTTTCATAGCTTTTTACCACCACCAAAATAATCAAAATATAAAATTTGATAAAGGGCCAGGCCCACCTTCTCAAAGAACTAACTGCCCCTAAATTGATTTTTTATATATAATCTGGAAATCAAATGAACATTGTGGAAATTGGATCCAATTAAATTATATTCTTTTTCATGTTTTAGTGTTTTGGGAAAATGTTGACTGAGTCCTGATTTTGTGTGCTAATGAAAGACATAGATAGTGTCAATAAATAAAACTAGAAAAAGCCAAAAGTCATTAGTGTTGTTAATTTTTTTTTAAGTTATGCTTCACTAGAAGCAAGTAATATGACAAACAAATTTCCACTCCTGAATGATATTTAGAGGTATAGACAATGACTTAGTAGAGTCATAACATTCATAGTGACCTCTAATTATAACTTTAGGAGATAAGTTAGAATTCAGATTCATCTGAAAATCTTTGAAAGGCCAAAGGACCATGCTCCATTTCAAAATGTAAGTCTCTTTCACATTAAAGAAATCTAGAAGAAATCAGTCCAGTGCTGGTTTAGTACTTCCTGGATTAAGGCCCAGGCTCCTATGGTAAAGCTTTGCTTCTCTTGAAATCACCTCATGATCCAAGACGGCCTTGTTGAATGGGAAGCCATTGTATCTTGAGAAAGGAGGAAGCAACAAAAACAGACACATTTTCTTCTCCAAAGTATACACAACCACTCATATCCCACTGGACAGGGATTAGTTCTTTGAGCACAGCTAGCAGAATAGGAGCCTGGAGGAGGGTCTTTATTCCAGAAATCCATGGGCCAACCTAAAAAAAAAATTTATTTCTGTCTGATGAATAAACAAATAATTAGCATCTCTGGCAACCAAGGATAAAGTGATTTGTTTACTACTAGAACCTATAACATAAGGCCAAGCACAGAGCTCTGAGTCAACAGGAAGAACTCTAGAGACAGAGAGATATGAATCATCAAAGAAAAGTTCAGTTTTGGGGGGTGGTAAAGGGGGTTCACAATAATAATGACTCCTGTGACCTTCTCTGCCTATGTCTCTTTTTCATGTGACTGATTTTCCCCTGAAAGAGAGGTGGAGTCTATCTCTCCAGCTTCCTAAGTCCAGGCTGGCTTGTGAGTCTACTGACAATTAGAAAGCACTGGAAGCAATGCTGCGAGAGTTCTGAGGCTGGATCTTCAGCCCCTCTGATGTTCTGCTGCTCTTTGCTTTCAACTTCCTCCCATTCGGAAGGAAGCTCAGGCTAGACCAATGAATTAGAAGAGACTATGGAGATGAGAAGGCCCAAAAGACAGCAAACCCTAGGTCACAGTTTTGTGAATGAGGCTATTTTTAGACCTTCTAACACTAAGTTGACCTCTGTCTGAAGCCTTGTGAGTGTGCTCAGGGTAGACCATGTAATATAATAACTTATTGCTATTTAAACCACCAAGCTCTGATGCAATTTTTTATGCAACGATAGACAACTGCTTACATTGTGTATTTGGAAATCATCACAAATAATAAAGACATCTGACATACTTTGCCCAAATTATTGCTTTTAGATTGTCTAGAAACAGTATGGGCTTGATGTTAAACAAACCTGATTACAATTACTGAAATATTGACTCAGGTTGTAATTTAGCAATATGATACCATTAGTTATACCATTACATTAGTTTACTTTCATTTTTAATATTCTGTTTATTATTTTTATATATTTTATTTAATATTTTTATTCTTTTATGTATATGAGTATTGCTTACATGTATGTAAGTGCACCCATGTTGTGCAATGCCTGCAGAGGTCAGAAGAGGGCGTTGGATCCCCTGAATTGGAGTTATGAATGATCCATAGCCACCATGAAGTGCTGGGAAGTGAACCCCAGTCTTCTCCAAGAGCAGCCAGTGCGCTTGACTGCTGAGCCCTCTCTCCAGCCCTAAGTCTACTTTCTTGAAAAGCCATCCCAATACTTTTGTTAGACTCTTGAACAAAGTTGAAGGTCTTATTTCCATGTTTGTATAAGACATCTCTGGATAGTGGTGCCCCAAATACCTTAAACATTTTCTTGATTGTTTATTAGTAGAGCTAATGCAATAAAGAGCAAACTGAAATATGGCTAAAAGCAAACCAGTTCCACATTTTATAGCACACATCAAGTGAACAGATAATACTGAAGACAGAAACACTGGCAAAAATATTTTTAAATGTTCTGTGGACATGCCAATTATGGCAAAATAATAAAAATAAAAAAGGTATGATCAGACCAGGCCTAACACTGGAAGTAGTTTATACAACACCAGCCCTAACAGCAAGTTGTTTAGCCTTAGGCCTTCAGCTCCCTGAACTTCTGCAATGACATCTGATCCTACGTTTAATTTAAATAATTTTAACAGACTAAAAGAGAATCCCAAAGGAGATCTAAAGCAAATCAGGGTCCTCCGAAAAAAGCACAGTATTCAGATCCCCTCCTCCCATGAGGCTTTCTCAGGCGTGTGAACAGCCTCTTCCTCAAGGACCCGAGAGTTTTTCCTTCTCTCTCTCCTGACGTCTTACTAAAAAGAAAATAAGGAAGAACAAAAACCAATAGCTGTCTCACCATCTTGCTGCAAACTGATAGAAAAATACAACTAACAGATTTTAAGTGCTCACTTAATGATTTTAGTCTACTAGATAGTCACTTTGTCACTGGATAGTTGACAGGCTATATTTGGCGCGAGTGTGTAAATGCGCCTGTGCATTTTCATCACTAAGACTTGTTCTCCTGGGTTTTGAGCATCTACCCATTCCTTGATGAGTGGAAGTATCTAAAGATTGCACTTAAAGTATGTCTTTGTGACCTCTGAGCCTGCTTTTCCTTTCATTTCTTTTACCATTGATCACAACAGCATTACACATGCAATTAGCCTCAAATAATCCACTCTCCCTCGTCCAGCATCCCCATTCCAGAGAGGCCTCGCGATGTGAGATTCTGACTGACTGCTTGCTTATGTATTGCTAACAAAACCTAAGTGCTATCTATAAAATGGTGTTTTTACTCTGAAGCTGGAGCTTCCCAGCCTACCCTACTCCCATCTGGCTGTGGACTGAGGGCAGAGTAAAAGCATTTTTACTGTGTCCAAGACGGCATATGATTGGGAGCAGGGGATGAATTTAGAGTCTGATAAACCACAATACAGTAATCTGAGTTAATGGCTTAAATACTTGGGTTTTCTCTGTTACGCTTTCAACTTCAATTACCATGGCAAAGATCAGAAGAAAGTATCTGGCCAAAAAAATAAATATAAAAGAGAATTTTGAACATTGCAGTATGACAGTCAATTCTTTAATTATTTAGGGATTAGGTGTCCAGAATATTGATTGCTCTTCCTCTAACTTCCCCTGCTCTTTTATCAATTCTAGATTTCAAAACTCGTGACACCCAGGAAGTAATTTCTCCATGTTTGGCCCTGTCTGTTATAAAAACAAGCAGCAGTATATTTACATTGAATTTAAATAGACCGCTGCTTCCTGTGATGAGATTTAAGGTGACTTGTCGCTAATTGGAACAAAAACAACAGTGAGTGTGTTTGTCAGGTGCGAGAGGGAGAGCATTTCACTTTGTAACCTCAAATGCTCTCCTTCATATTTCAGGATGAGACCCCTGACCTCCAGCATATTTTGGGCTCTTTATCTAGTAATAAAGACATGCAAGGTAAATGCTATGGCCAAGGAGATGGGGTTGTTTGGGTTTCCTGGGGCTCTTCTGTGAAAATGCTACAGAGTGGGTTAAAACAACATTTATTCTCTAACCTAACCATCTTGAAGGCAGTGACTGTGGAGTCAAGATATTGAGAGATTTGAAGACAGAACTCTTCCTTCCCCATAGATCTTCTGGTGGTTTCTAACAGTTGGTTAGTGTTGCTTGGCTTATAGAAACATCACTCCAACCTGTTCATGTGCCCCTATCCACATGTGCCCATGTCTTCTTTCTCTCATCCTATGGATACCAGTCATTGGATTAGGGTTCATCTTAACTGCTATGACTCCTTAACTAATTACATCTGCAAATTACTCTCGGATTCTAGAACTGAATTTTACAGAGTTAGGTAATCTGAATTCTGATCCAAGATTTGCCTTTACCCAACTGGGTGGTATTGACCAACTTACTTTACTACTCCTCAATACCTTGCCTTAAAACAAGTATTTTCTCATTTTTCTTTCTTACTGTTGAAGACTTAGAGATTGGTTCCAGAACATTGGGCATGCTAGACAAGTGCTGAGCTACTATCCCAAATCTTTTGCAGTCTTCTTTGAGACAAAGACTTGCTAGGTGGCCCAGTTGACTTTGAACTCACTCTGTAGCACAGGCAGGCCTCAAACATGTGTTCTTCCTGCCTCAGCCACCTAAGTAACTTTGATTATAAGATTATACCACCAGGCCTAGCTCAAAACAAAAGGCTTCAAGCTAGACATTTTCAGACAGCCCTCCAAACTCTAGCCATTTGAAATTCCCACATGTATTCATTTATAGCTCTCCCAGCTCCTGCTATGAGTAATGGCAGACATTTGTCAGCCAAGGCGGGAGAAGAACTCATGCACCAGAAAAATGGATAATGATTCCTGGAGTGTAGCTTAGCACAGAGACTGGTTAAGTAAGGCTACTTACAAGTTCAATCAGAAGATGTAGCAAAAGGCAGAAATCAATCAATTTTTTAACATTTAAAATCCAACTTCTGGCATGATTATTTTAAAGTCCTTTGAAAAGGTTTTGAAAGATGCTGAAAAGTGAAGGGGAAGGGGAAGATTTGTGTTACATTTCTCACAACTGAATTTTTTCTTTGCAAGATAAATAGTCTCAAAGAGTCTTGGCATGAGGATAGTGTTGATATCAAACCTTCCATACCAATGAGCTTTTAGACAACACCTCCTGGCTCATTTCTGTTTTTATAAGATGATGATTATTGAACGCCTCTGTGCAGTTGAAACATGAAGAACAAACATTTTCAACATGTAAAAGTCTAAGTCTTAAATACAAGTAAATGGGGGAGATATAACACAGCGGTAGGGAGATGAGCCTGCACTTGCTATCTAGCTGCACCATCTATTAGCTAGTTACTTAACACCTCTGAGTTTCTATTTCCTTGCATGCAACATGAAGCTAATAAAAATATCTTTCTTGTAAGTTGGTTATAAATACAAATAATAATTTATGAATCTCACTTGGCCCAGTGCCTATCACACCAGGAAATAAGGAGATGCCTACTGAGAAAATGTGACAGGAGGCTAAAATTCACACATTTGCCTCCGTCCTCTGAGAAATGTGTTTTCTTCTTCTTCTGGGGGTGCTACTTACATGTACCTATCTCTGCACTAAGAGTTTTGGATTGTGACTGATCATGCACTTCTACCTCGAGAGATCCTTGACTAGGATCACCATATTTTTTTGCCTTGATTTGTTTTCATCTTTTGCTCTCTAGTGCCAGAATTGACATTCCAACATTGAACTACAGTGAATAAATAAATAAATAAATAAATAAACAAATACTATGGAAATTTTAGTTTCTTGGAAAAGATATTTAAAACATAATAAACCCTGAAAGGGTTTATTTAAAGAAATGAATTACTAGAAGTATAATAGATTAGACCTCGTCTCTAACTGATATAGCTCTTATTCAGTCATCTCATTTGGAATAACACTAAGTAGACTTTTCCTTCCCATGTTATCAAATATGCAGGTGTGAACCATGTGTACATGTGAACAGAAAATAGTCATAGCTACAGTAAGCTATAAGTATGTACTCAGAACCACCTGGGTTATCAAAATAGTCTCACAAAGAATGCCGTAACATAACAGTATTAGTCACTTTTCTGTTGCTGTGATAGAAACACTGACCAAAGCAATTTATAGAAGGAAGGAAGGAAGAGTTTATTTGAGTTTATGGTTCCAGGAGACTTACAGTCCATCATGGCAGGGAGGCATGGTAGCTGGAGGTGGCTGGAGCAGGAGCAGCAGAAGCTAAGCTCTCACATCATCATGCAGGCACAGGAAGCAAGAGAGCAACTGGAGATCTGGCAAGGCTTAAGAACTCTCTAAGTCCTCCCCCAGTGATATGCTTCCTCCAGGATAGCCACACCTTCTAAAACCTCCCAAAACAGCAACACCATCTGGGGACAAAGTGTCCAAATACTTGGAGCCTATGGGGGACATTTTCATTCAAACCATCACAATAACAAACCATGGTGTCCATAGTTTGTTAGAAGACCTGAACCACAGAGAGGTCAAGTGGTTCAGTGATCTGAGTAACAGTAAGCAAGATAGCAGGAAGTACAATTTTCAGCTCTTGAATTCTCTACTTATCACTCGACAACTCTAAGTACTATTTATAACGTTCTGTTCTTAAGAAGGACTGTTAAGACACCAGAAGGTGAAAATTGATCTGAAACAGGTAGCTTTCTTCTAATTCATTCTTTCTGTGCCTCAAGAAGCTGGCTATGTCATAGATGCACTGAAACAAGGCCTACTGCCTTGGTATTACAGCCATTTTCATCAGCATGGAAAATTAGCCACTGAGGGCCAGGCCCAAAAATCTGCTGTCCCACATGCCAGATGACTGGTAGGTTAACATACCTAAGAATGCAGCCTCTAGACTCAGCCAGTTAGGCCTTTAAGATGTATTTCTTCTAAACTTTCTCTTACTGTCACATGCAACTTCTCAGACTATTACCAGATCTGATTTAAGCTGTTTTTACTTTGCTTTTATTTTTCACTTTAGTATAAAATATAACCCAGAGCTTCCAGGAGAACATACGAATTTTTGAGAGAACACAGTTGTTGAAGTTCTCATCCTCTGTTCCTGAATACATGACTTTAGAAATAGAGTCTGTAAAGAGACAACCAAATTAAAATGAAATGATTACAGTGGACCCTAATGTAATATGACCAGTGTCTGTGTAACAAGAGATCAGACCCCAGACACATACAGAAAGAAGAGTTTGTAAAAATTCAGAAAGAGTGTAACCATCTACAAGTCATACAGAGAGGCCTCAAAACATATTAATGCTATTGACACCTTGATTGCAGATTCCCAGCTTTCAGAATTGTAAAAACAAAATTATATTGATAGAATCACTGGTCTAGTGTACTTTCATATGACTGCTGTAATATATTATTCAATTAAATAATCTCTATATGCTATTCATTACTAAACAGCAAGTGTTGGCTTGGATAATAGAAGGTATTTAATCAGCATTCAGAGATCACCTCATTGGGAAATTTTGTGGCAGTTTAGTAAATTAGTAAATGGGAGGTGAAGATACAAGGGGAAATCTCAATATTATCAAATATATGAAATTTTCAAAATTTCAGTAAAGAAGGAAAAAATTGTTAATTCATTATGAGAATTATCATTTGCTTTTCTTTATTTCCCCCAAAATAGTATTCTAGAAATATATAAAATCAGAAAGTACTAGGACATATGTATATGAATAACAAATTAACATGTCAATAAATATGTATCATATAAATACATGTCATCTTATCATAAAACATGTAACTCAGCTCCTGGCAATTAAAATATTAGCATTAATGTACATTCAAAATAAGTTTTAGATAATGAAGTCAAATAGGGGAAAAGTAAAACAACAGTGATTCATTTCACTAATGGACTTGCTGAGAATCCCTTCTGTTAAATGCTAAAGAAAACTTTCTTGTTGTTTTTGCTGGTCACCTTTAGCCAAGTTCTTTGTATTCAATTTAAATTACGTCTATCATTGTCCAGGTAACAGCCACATTTAGAGAAGCACTTTAAAATAGAGTGGGTGCTTTTGTGGAGCCTTTGATGAGGCCTTTTCAGGACTACTGATGACACCTGAATTTGCTTTGCAACTTCTAGGGGCTCTGTAAGCAGGCTAGCTTGATAAATAGACTTAGAACACCATACTTTGTAATCAGATTTGTGTGATAAAATATATTATCACAGAATTTTACAGTTGAAGAAATTCAACTGCAATATAATTGCATTGATTCAATGAATGTTAAATTAATAAATTAAATAGTTACAGAATTTTTTAAAAAGAAAAGGCAAAAGTCCCTGGCAGTGGCTTTCAGCTTGGCTGAAGCATCTGATGTGAGAGGCTTGAAGACAGCAGATGGAGAACAAACAGAAGACAGGATATGGTACCTGGTAGACTGGTATCCATTAGCTGTAAGCAATCAGACTGCACATTTCAATCTAATTTGTGTGGTGGGTGTTCTCAAACTGGGTTGAATGGTGAAGAAACCCAGAAAACATCTCAATTCTCACTGCAAAGTGAGATGTTGTTCAGCCCCTAGGAAGGGCTCTAGGTATGTTGATATTCTGACTACCGCAGGAAAATTCATCTCCTCCCAAGTAGCTTGCTGTGGCTCCCGCTCTGAGGATTTTGCTTCTCTTGATCTAGGATTTGACTGTGCCTCCACATAACTCTTCTACTGTACAGCTCATGGATTCTGTGTACCACAGTCCCTACTGCTTTTTGTCTTTAACTCACTGATTCCTTCATTCAGTAGACTTCAATATAAGTCTATTTTTCTGTCATGATCTTAAGACTCTCTTGTTGCCCAAATGCCCTACAATAGTTTGAGCAGTTCAAAAATTCACAAACTAATATAACAATATTAAAAATTTTGTTGGTTTTAGTTGGATACACTCATTTGTGGGGTGTTTCTGGTTCAACCTTTTACGGCTCATCCAATCAGATTTGACTATTAAGGAAGCTATTGTTACAGTAACTGGTGTTCAAAGAAATAACTGTGTTTGATTTCCCCAGAAAGAGGCTATGATACTAGCAGGAAAATGGAATTTCACATTTTCACCACTAGGTAATACTGAGTCACTTAAAAGCTTTGGGAAGAAAATCAGAATTAAAATTTTTGTTTTGGATGAATATTATAGAAGAAACAATAATGGTAAGTGAACTGCCTAGAAATAGGGGCTAGTTCAAGAACCATTATAATCATTCACCCCAATCCAGGGAATAGGCTAATAGCTTTCCTAATAATGCTGACAAAAAGAAGATAGAGATGAGAGATTTTAAATATGTCAAATGAATATATAAAACTTGGTCAAACAACAGGAAATGGAACTTTTAATTATGACACAGGATTTCTGATTTAATGGTTTTTGGAACCCTTCATTAGGATAGGAAAAACTAAAGAAAACAGAAGATTATGGGCTCTCTGGAGTCTGCTGAATTTGAGACAAAACCTTAGAAACACCAAGTAACTATTTTTATGTCTACTATAGTTAAAGCTTCCAAATCTCGGTGCTAAACACCATGAGCTAGGTCTTACTCCACTGGCATCACATTTGGGGACGCGCTCTGCTCCATGTGGAGCCTACAATCTTCAGTGTGTACCATCAAGGTCACCTTGGCAGTGTGCCACCCTGGTTAGGGAAGATGCCATGAGGAAAATTTACCTACTTTGAAGCACTGCCTTTGGCCACAATCTTTTGGCAATAACTACCCTGAGTTGATAATATATTTGGCAAATGGCTAGCTGGGTTCCAAGAGCAGGGAAGCAACCATGCTCCAGAAATAGGCTAAGATTTGGGCTTGAAAAATGTCCCTCTCCCAAAAGGCATCTTTCCTCCTAATCGCTTAAGCCACCTGACAAAAACATGACTTCTTACAGCTACTACCTTCTCTTGCTGTAGGACTAGGTATGTAAAAAGACTAAATCTGAATCCCTCTGTGAATCCCAATTACAAAATTCTAGCAGAGTGTTCTGACTGCTCCAAGGTGAGTCATATGTCTACTTTCTGTCTACTTAATTGGCTGAATCATGTCATAGGAGTTTGTCTGTAAGTCACATTGTTCTGTGGCTGGCTGATGGGGAGGAGAGTCAAGCCCAAGGGATGACAAGGATACTGGAGGAGGAATCAGGGCTGTAGCTAAACAGATGATTAAATAAACAACTACTGCGAAGACTGGTTAAAATGTGTCAATTAAAACCTTTTTAAAAGGGCATGAATGACCAAAAGGGAAATATAAAGGATAATTGGTTCCAACAGAAACTCCAGAAAATATTAGCATGTTAAATGCCAGGAAAAGAAAGGTAAGCCTACAAAGGAGTGTACCAGTGAAGAATCTCATAGGCATATGATGCCCAGGAAGGAAACAGGCTTTAAAATGTGAGGTCAAGGGCTCAACTGGCACATAGTCAGCAAGTAAAATGTGAACAGAGTAAATGGAGATGAGGAATTAGAAATCATGAGACTAGGCTGTAAGGGTTTAAAAGCTGGCCTACGGCTGCAAGGATGAACCTTGAACACATTATGCTAAGTGAAAGAGCCAGAAATAAAAGCCCACATAGTGTATGATTCTATTTCTAGGAAATTTTCAGAAGAGGCCAATCTAAAGAGAAGTAAAATGGGCTAAAAGTTGCCAGAGCTGGTGGTAAAGAGGGAGAAGGGAGTTAGGAATGGCTGCTATGGGTTTGGGTTTCTTTGCAGGGGGGGTGATAGAAATATTCTACAATGAGTTAGAATGACCTTTGGTCCCAAGTTTGCGAATGTACTAGAAGCCACTGAATTGTATACTTTAAAATAGGATGAAATGGCAAATTTTATGTTATCTAGATTTTACCTCAGCATTTTTTTAATCAAACTGGCTTATAAAAGCATACAATGTGACATAGGGTTCCTGTTTGAATAGATACAGGGTTTTTATGTTTTGTTTTGCCTCTAATTATCATTTTTGAAAATTTTAACATGAGTATCGTTTTTGCATTGCTTCCATCCCTCCCAGGCCTCATCCAACTTAATGTTTGGAATTTCTACACATAGAAGCAAAGATTCAATGAGTAGGGAGGCCTTAGATACATAGAAGAAGGCTTATGCTTAGTGCATTTTTCTGAATGAATGGGAGAACTTAGAATGCAGACAATTAGTAAAGGGTTAAAGTTAGACTGAAGAAGGAGATGTGTTTTTCTAGTAGGTAAGAGAAAGAATCCTGAACCAAAGATCTGGTAGGAAAAGAAGAATGGGCTGAAGAAATATCTCAATTTTTCTAGAACAGTCAGTATCCAGGCTTTGTGGCAATGATTTCAGATTCATAGACTGTCATGATACCTTAGAGTAAATTGTTCCCAACTCCTCCATTGACTAGAAGAAGAAATAATTTGCCTCAAACTGGGATAACGCTGCATGTTCTGAGTCTGTGCTTGTTTAAGTCTTATAAACAGCGTCACCTGCAAGGAGACTATTGGACGAAAGCACGTGGGGAAGTGCTTGCATTCTGAGTCCATTATTTATCAGCTACAAGTTACTTTACTTCTTACACTTTGTTTCTATTCGTGTAAAGTTGAGAAAACAGTATCACATTTCAGTCACCAGTTCTAGTCTGATAGCAGGCACATCACAGACAGTCTTCTCCCTCTTTTCATATGAACTCCAACCTTGCTTTCTGGTTCCCTCCCAATTATGAGGTAGCTAAGATTCGTGGAAATCTAGAAAATGATAAGGAGGGTGTTATTGTGCTTTTATTTGACACAATTTTTTATGTGAGCCATGGGAATACAAGAGCAGAGTGATCAAAGTGTGGTGACAGCTGATCTGAGAGAATTAAACATGCTGAACAGATGTAAGAGGGAAAAATTCAGCAAGTGACATCTACGTGTATGAGTCTGGAAGGTGCCTTGTGACACAGGCAACCCACTGGCTAGCACAAAGCTCTCTCTGAAGCAAGAGGGCATGAGATAGACCATTCTCAGGGATCGGGTTGACTTCAGGGATGCACAGCACTGAGAGAAAAAGGGACAAAGGGGAATAGCTGTTCAAAGAACTCTACAGTCAATCAACCATGATCATGAATGGCTATTACAAAGCATATCCTACTGTGACAAGTGTCTTCTCTTCTGACATTTGTTGGCAGAGCCTCTGAGGAGCTGTCAGCTTAGAACAACAATGTGTCAAAGAAACTTACCAAGTTGACAGTCAACAGCCAAGTTGTCACCCGAGCAACAACTCTGGGTCTCTTGTGCTATCAAGCAAACCATATAACATATTTTTATGTGCATTTATTATTATCGTGGGGGGTGGGTGGGAAGGAGAGTAACTTACAAAGGAATGAGTACCCAGTGCCTAGTCCCACGCTGCTCAGCTGCTCAGAGCCCGCCATATCAGAGTGTGCCATGCCCACAGCATTTGCTCACGCCTCAGGGGCCAGTGATATCACCCCAGGTCCATAAGTGTCAGGCCATTCTGTCCATGAGCGGCTGTGCATTCCTCACACCATGTGCTACCCACGGCTTGCAGCTTCTGTTTCAAGATGGCTCCCAGCAGCCCCTCAGTAGTCCACCCTCCATGGCAGGCCCTGCCCTTTGGAGGAACTAGGCAACTGGGAGACATGAGTCCACACAGACTACTGTATCTATGAGACACACAGACCTGCCAGAGCCTAGAAATGACAACCAAAGAAGAAAAGGGAATAATAACATACTTTGGGTTGTGGAGGACTTTACAGTGAGTACGTTTCCTTAGTGTGTTTAAATTAATCTGGCTATTAAAACTGGCTGTTAAATACAACAGGGCAACTTTTAATGTAAAAGAACAGTTAACGCTACATAAATCATTAACTTTTATTACTTTTTCCCTTAATTTTGGGTTTTGGTATGCCTAATATATCAATAAGTATTTTATTAAGTTTTGCTGCTATAACAAACTCCATAATTCTGGGGCTTACAGAGAAAAAGTATTAGACTGTAAAAGTACCCAAGTTTTTTAGTAACAATTTTTGTCAGATATAAGTTTATTCTACTTCTTCTTCTAACTTCTTCATCAAACTGATTAAGCCCCTCTCCAGGACACACATTTTTCTTAGCAGAAGAATAAAGAGACCAGTGTGTGATGCCATGCCAGAAGCTCATCTACGAGACATCTGTGGACGTTCCTAAGGTGATGTCTACATCACCCTGTTCACTGCACACCAACACATGTCATTTATTTCTTCCACTTTCTTTTTACATAATGAATCATTCTACTACCACCAGACCCTAACAAGCTGAAAAGGAATGCCCACAGCCAAATTCTACAACCTTATTTCTAATTCCTAAACATTAAAAGTAAATCAATGGAGACCTCTGCCCTACTATTAGGGCAGATGTACTATTTTATGCTAAATACATCTACCATACCCTCATTGGAGCATGATGAGACTAAAGCAATTTTACTGAGCACAACCCCATTCATGACAGCAAACAGTGTAAATTGTTGACCTAAGGTTTTCATATAGATAGACAGACAGATAATAGATGATAGTTGATAGATAGACAATGATAGATAGATAGATGATGACAGATGATAGATAGATAAATAGATAGATAGATAGATAGATAGAGATGATATAGATAGATGATAGATAGATAGATAGATAGATATGATATAGATAGATGATAGATAGATAGATAGATGATAGATAGATAGATAGGATAGATAGATGTGTGTGTGTGTGTGTGTGTGTGTGTGTGTGAGATAGATAGATAGATAGAATAGATAGTTGATAGATGATAGATAGATAGAGATAGATGATAGAGATAGATAGGTAGATAGATAGATAGATAGATAGATAGATAGATAGATAGATAGATAGATAGATGGATGATAGGTGATAGAGATAGAGATATATCTTTTCTATATCTTCAATTATTTATTCAGTCCTAGACAATATAAAACACTATAATTTAAGCCAGGCATGGTGGTGCTTATCTTCAATCCCGGCATTTGGGAGGCAGAGGCAGGCAGATCTCTGTGAGATCCAGGCCAGCCAAATCATAGCAGTTCTAGGCCAGCTGCGGCTACACAGAGACCCTGTCTCAAAAATAAGACCAAAAAGTTATAATTTATTTTCATTAACATAAAATAAAATGTTTCCCAATTATTATTTAGATTTTTTGAGCAAAGAAATCTGCTTTCTTTTTTTATTCTTTGTGTTTTTTGCCAACTCCATACAATTTTACATATTTTGTTCATATTTAGATCCCCTCTCCTATCTGCAATCCCCTTACTCTTCCTCCCACTCAATTTCATATACTCTAATACATACGTGTGTGCGTGTGTGTGTGTGTGTGTATGTGTGTGTGTAGACCTACAGTGCCAAACTTCTGTCCCTGGATGCCCTTCAGTGTGGGTTAATCCACTGGAACCTGATTATCTTACTGAGTCTCACCCTTAAACAAGACTGACAAGACTGACTCTCCCTCTCCCAGCAGCCATCAGTTGTGTTCTTACCTCAGGTAGGGTTAAAGTTTCTAACCCACTTCCCTTTGTCTACATTGGGATTTAGTCTAACTTGGGCTTATGAAGGACTTGCTAATGCTGTCACCATTACTGTGAGTTCATATGAAGAAACTACCAGTGTCTGGAAAACTCTTTTTCCTTATGGCCATTCATCAGCTCTGGTTCTCACAGTTCTTCCACCATTGCCCCATTCTGGGGGGCAGACATTTAACATGGGTGTCCTATTCAGGGCTAAGCAGTCGGTAGCCTTTTGTTCTCTGAACATTGGTCAGTTATGGGTTTCTTAATCACCATCTGCTGCATAATGAGGCTTCTATTCTGAGAGTTGAGAGATGCATTAATCTTTGGGCATAACAAAAAGTCATTAGGAGTTGGTTTAAAATTATAATTATTTAGCAGAGTAATTGTATTAGGCTCTCCCCTATGGCCTGTGACTTATCTAGCTTCGGCTTCCTAGACCTGTCAGGTATAGGCTCCATCCTGTGAAGTGGACCTTAAATCCAATTAGAAAATAGTTGGTTATTCCTATACTATTCATGCCAGTATTGCACCATTGGGCATATCTTAGCAGAACAATTGTTGTCATACATAGCTTTCAGAATTCACAACTGGGTAAGATTGATATTAATTTTCTCTTGAGGCAACACATGTATCATATTCCAGCACTATGAAAGCTAACCAGTAGAGATGAGGGAAAGCTGCTTTCTTAAATAGTGAGAACAAGCGTAGCAAAATGATGTAAGACAGATAAATCTGCCATCCACATTGGAAAGGATTTCTGCAACAAATTGAATGGTGAGACCCCATTCTCTATGTCCCTGCAGTGTTTATCAGCTAAGGTTAGGAATGACTTTCAACTTCTCTCCTCCAGTCAGTCTTCATTATTCTCTCATGTCTGTGACCTGTCTTCCATTTTTGAAGGGAAATCTCTCAACTCAACTTTGAATCTCGAATTCTCTTCAGATCAGTGTTGTTTACGCTTTTCCCCCAGAGGTTCTCAAAGTCAAATCAGAAATTAAAGTGTATCAGAACTAGGCAGGGGCTGCCTCACTCAAGCCTTAGATGCACTTAAAATTAATTCATCCTTGAAATGTTATACAACTAGGGATTTTTTTTATAGCACTAAGTACTTTTTTTAAAAGTTTCTAATTTGGTGTCTTGGGTGTTTTCTTCTTGTTTTTTCTTTCAAGGGTATACTTCAAGTAGAAAACTTTCTGGAAAAAATAAGAACATTTGCCCATGTGACAAAGTTTCCATCCAGAACAAGTCTCAGGATTTTGTGTTACCCTGGTTGTTCCTGAACTATCTTCTAATACAGCGTAGTCTCCAGTTGAGACCTTCAAGATTAGTGGATTGAGACTATTCAGGAACACTTGCTTCATCCCTTTATATTGATGATTGAGTCCATGGCCTATACTGTTTTTCTTTTTCTTGGTTTTTTTTTTCACATTAATCTGACTTTAAGGTTCTCTATATGGGAAAATATTTTGCTAATACTGTCTTCTATTATCAGGTCATGAAAAGTGGCAGGAATTACATTATAAAGGCAACTTTTCACCATTCTTTTCTGACCCCTCCCTTTTGCCATCATGGACCATTCCTACTACTGATCCAGCTTCGAACATCTTTGCCTTCTCCTCCCAGTGCTGTTCCAGTAGGATTTTCTCCATTCCTTCAAGGACTGTGGCTCCCTGAGGGAGACTTGTGCTTTCTCAGCTTTGCTTTACCTAAAATGTCAGAGAAGCTTCTCAGCAAGCATCTCTTCACCATCATTGTACTGATTTCTTACTTCTGTTCCTTGTCAAAACAGTGGATCTGGAAGTTCTTTCAAAGTCAGTATCACCCCATTCACTGACCACCCTTTGGGAGTTGCTATGACAGAACCACAGACCACTGATTCTTTCTCTGTTTAGTTTTCCTCATCTGTCAAAGGAGAACCAATATATTTCCACCAATAGAGGTCCCATCATCTACTGCACATGGCTACTGTAGGTATCCCATAAACTATCTCTATAAAAGTTATTTGGTCAATTAGAAAATACCATGACTAAGGTTTCCTAAAGAAATGTAAGATTCTAGGGCTGGAGAGATGGCACAGCAGTTAAGAGCACTGACTGCTCTTGCAGAGGACCTGGGTTCAATTCCCAGCACCCACATGGAGGCTACAAATTGTCCTTAACTCCAGTCCCAGGGGAATCTGAAGCCCTCTTCTAACCTCCGCGGCATTGCATGACACGGGTACACTCACATATATACACGTGCACATGAAAAATGAAAATAATAAATTTTAAAAAAGAAATATAAGACTCTAAGATCTGCACACCAAGTTATGTCATTTTATGCATAAAGATTTGTGATTCAAAGCATGTAAATTACATGAAACAATATTTTTAAAATCCGGTAAGTCTTATTAGATATTCTTGAAAAGATTAACCATCATATTTGGAAGAGAAAAATGCACTAGAATAGCTGCAATATATGAAATGCCTTCCTCTCCATGGACTCGCTTTCACTCACTCACATCAGACACCTTACTCCAGACTGTGACATCTGTGCACTGCAATGTGTTATTTCATAAATATCAGTGATGCTGAGGTCTCTAGACCTGTCCATCTGCAAAAGCAGCAGCTTTCTGAGCACTGACAGACCACTTAATGAGCTTGCTATTTTTAAGAACATGTTCACTGCTCTGCCTCATCCACGTTAGGGCTTGATTTCACTAGTACAGAACAAAAGCATTCTTAACCAGAGCACTGACTTCCCAAGGGAAGAACAGATTAGGAGGAAATCCCATGCAACTGTAGTCTATCGCTCAGAGTTGTTGTCGACCAATTAAGTCTTCAGCAACTGAGTGATGGTTTTTGCTGTTGTTTGTTTTGGTTTGTTTGTTTTTTAAGACAGGGTTTCCCTGTAGCTCCAGCTGGTCTGGAACTCCCAAAGTAGACCAGACTGGCCATCATCTCAAGAGATCTGCCTGCCTCTACTTCCTGAGTGCTGGAATTAAAGGCATGTGCAACCACACCCAGCTGGTTTTCATATTTAAACAAAAAGCTGGTTTTCTTTTGTAAATTTTTTATTGAATTTTTGTATATTTCATACAGAACATCTTAATCATCTTTATACCCCCTTCCCCACTGACACCCTCCCATAGGCACCACACACACACTGGAATTCATGCATTCTGTCATTTGTGTTTCAGTCTATTGAGTCAAGTTAGTGTCCCCAGACATACCTCAGTGCAAATTCATCCACTGAGGTCTAGTCAGCATATCTAGAGTCCCTCCCTTTAAGAAGATCAGCTCTTCCTCATTCAGCAGTAATCAGTTGCCAATAATGCTTAGAATAGGATTGGGGCCTGCTGCCCATTTCCACAGTTCTGTGCTGGGTTTTGGTTTGCTTGAGTTTGTTTGGGTCTTGTTCATGCTGACACCATTGCTGTAGGTTCATAAGAGAAGGGTCCCTGGATCCTCTAGGACTCTATTTCCATATGGTCATGCACTTCCTCCCTGGCTCTTATAATCTTTCCACCCTCCTCTTCGACAGTGGTCCTTGAGCCCTGGGTGGGTGAAGTTTAATATTGGAGTTCTGTCCAAGGGCTCACACTCTGCAGACTCTTATTCTCTATGCTTTGGCCATTTGTGACCTTTTGTGCTCCTGGCCCTCTGTTGCATAAGGGAAATCATATTACTGATGAGAATTGAGAGATGCATTAGTGTTCTTTTTACCCCTTGTCCTATGTTCTGTTAGCCTTAGGTATAAAGGCTGCATTATAGATGTGCCACTTAGACTTGGGCAATTCACAGACAATCTCCATGTATGATCGGTTGTGGGACTCTGTAATAATCTCCGCCTGTTGCAAAAGAAGTTTCTTTGATGAGTGGTGACAGGGATACTTGTCTATAAATATAGGATCTATATTTTTCACATAGTAAGAAATTACATTTGTCTAGGGATGGGACAGCCTTGAGGTTTTCACTAAGGTCTATCTCTCCAGTCTTGTGTATTTGACTTGTTTACAGTATTATACGTGAGTTTCCTCCCACTGAGTGGGCTTTAAGTCCAATTAGGTAGCTGTTGATTAGTCCCAAGATAAAAGTGCCACTACTGCACCAATGTCATTTGCTGTGCCAGTCATTGATGTGGTTATTAGGTCTTAAAGCTGAGGTTGGACTGTCGACTAATGTTTTCCCTTAGCAGCTTGCATAATGCTCTCTAAAGCTATGAGAGCTAGCCTTCAGGGGAGGTGGTTTCCATGTCAGTTCTAGCTCCAATGCTCCAAATCCTGTGTCTGAAATATGTCTGTCTTCGGTGGTAGGGTCTTACCTTCAAGTTCTAGAAGGCAATCAAGGGTTGTGGCAATAGCCTGTGTTATTTTGGGAGTCTCTTCTACTACCCTGGTCAACAACTCAATGGAAAGTTTCTCCTGTCTGGCACTATTTCTTATTATGTGGCCTTCAGCTATACACATGGACTCATGGAGATAATATATGTGTAATTTGTCCGTAGGTTTTTGGACTAATATGTGCTAGTCCAAAAAACTATGTTTTTAATTCATTATCTATTTTAAAAATACACTTCTTTCAAGCTCTTGTCTCAGCAGACACTGGATTCTTAATAAAAACATGATGGTAATAACATCATGTCATGCCTCTAATTACCCAGAAATGGACACATTTTTCATTTGCCTTATTATGAGTGTATATTTGTATGTGTTGATTCCTTCATACCTTGTTATCACTTTCTTTTAGCCATGCTTATTATATGACTCAAAAAAATACAATATTTCTTTGATGGGAAAGCATGGTCTTTTCCACCATTATAAAGAAATTCAGCCTTCTTATTAAAAGGCAAATTCTACACTTCAAAAGGTTGAATAAGTTGGTACTTAAGACTCCTAGCTGATTAAATTTAGAGTATTGAAAAAGATCCAGTCTGAGAATAAGTTTTGACTGTGGGCCTATAATATTTGTGTTTGATAGTATATTGGAAAGGAAAAGAAAAACATTCATTTTAGACCCTTGCCTTTCTACATATAGCGCTTTCATGATAGGCAGATTGGTGTTGGCCTCAGAATCATCACTTCCTTAAGAGTTCTGTTTCTCCTTGCCTCTACTACCAGAATTGTAGGCTTATGTCACAGGCCTAACTGAAACCTCACAATTTATTTTCCCTAAGAGTTCTATATGTCTTGAAACACAGGCAGGTTTTATTGTTTTGAAATTGTGGAGATATGACACATGAACACTATAATAACAAAATTATTCAGTGACTCAATATGTTTCTAATATTGAAAATTAAGTTCTGTATCTATCAGAACTCTTATGTATATGTAGATATATTGTATACATAAATATCCATATGTATATATGTAAATATTCAGGTGTCTACATTCATATATGCATGTGTTTATATTTGCTATTATGTTCATACATACACATATGTGTTATATATGCATCTATATAACAAAATCCAGTGGCAGATATATTTTTCATGATTGCAAACTATGGCTTATATTCTTTGTATCTCTAAAGAACATAAGGTATACAGCCCCCCAAAAACCTAGGGTCTATGTGACCAAGTCAACAAAATAACTATTTACAAATACCTTCATGTGCCTTTAGAGAATTGCATCTCACCATTCTATTTCCGTCAGATAAAATTGAAGGGAAGAAATCAGCAAAGTTTGAAAATCTGTCATTTAGCTAAAAACACTATCAGTTACACTGAACAATTGTCACAGACATATTATTTTAACAGATACAAGACAATTTAGAAATCTAACAGTATATTTGAAGTTTTTGATCTGCAATGAGCTG
This sequence comes from Nannospalax galili, assembly GCF_000622305.1. Taxonomy (NCBI): domain Eukaryota; kingdom Metazoa; phylum Chordata; class Mammalia; order Rodentia; family Spalacidae; genus Nannospalax; species Nannospalax galili. The sequence goes on from NW_008360326.1 coordinate 469,273, forward strand.
AGTTATAATTTTTATATGTGAAGGATTAGTCTTCTTAGGAAATTTTCAAACTCAGATGTACATTGATTTGCCTTTGTTTACTCATTCATTTAACAAATACTTTTTGAACAACTGCTAAATGCCAGACACTCTTCTAAGCACTGAAAAGACAGTAATACATCGATCAATAAAATGTTTTTTAAAATGGGTTGGGAATATGATTCCCCAAATGCAAAAGGCCCTGTGTAAAATCCCTAGTACCACAATAAATCAATTTTTTAAGTAAAACATAACAGGAGAGTGAGGTTATAGAGAATGATGGTGGTCCAGATTGTACACAGGGTGTTTGGGAAAGATCTTTCTTAGCAGCAGGCAGAGATGAGAGGAAGATGCAATGTCTTGATAGGAATAGGTATCTCATATGTGAATCCTGTACTGTACAGATGTGAGGAAGCTCCCACACACAATTCTGAATAACTATTTCATCTAAGTGACATCATCTTTCTTGGAAAAAGCACCAACTATGCACTTTCATTTGTATTGTTTTAGAAAATGGTCACATGGAAATCCCCAACAACTGAAAAGTGATAGAAACATAAAAAGATAGGAGCTTAAACAAAATACTGTATTTTCTTTCATTTATATAAGTTAAAGTGGGGGAGCAAATACTGCAGAACTTGTACAGACAGGCTTCATATTATCAAAACTGTGGCCACCTAGCTTTTCACACTTTTAGTGCTTGGGTTCCATCTTCATGTTTACCACATGGCTACTTCATGATCTCTGCAGCTTTAAGCAATTTACCTACATTCCATGTAGGATAGAAGAACAAATAAGCCCCTCCCACCTGAATCTGTTTCCCAGCTCCCTACCCTCACTACCAGCTTCTGAGGAATTTCCACAAATCTCATCTAACAATTTTACTTTCCTGCCGTCAATGAGATGTGTCACATGGCCTCTTCATCTGCAAGAAAAGGCTGAGAACTGCATTTTTCACCTGGATTCTCTGCTGCCTTCAACAAGATCAGAATCATTAACAAGAAGCAAGGAAGGAATTGACACCAAAGGCAGCAATCATCCATTGGTCACACATATGCATCAGTGTTAAGGGTGTAAACATGATGATCCTCCATTCCACAACCCAGTGAGTCTGAAAACTTGATACTACTCCCTGAGCTTCATAGTAATTTCTTTCTCAGCATCTCCATCACTTTCTCCTCTTTTGTCTTTGCATTTCAACACATAGCTCATTTACAACCTCATCAGGTTATCATCAGTGAGGAGGCTTATAAATAGCATCCTTCTTCCATGAATCTCAGAGAATTTAAATCGCATAGTAGTAGGTGGCAGTAGGTGTCATTCACAGAAAACAAGTTAGTGGGTGTGGCTTCAAGCTTACTGGCCAATAGCTAATACTAAACCCCCAAATTACTCAGAATTTCCTAAACACAATGCTGACTTCTCCTATAGATAAAACTCACTCCCAGGAGGCAGAAGAAATCAGTATTTTTACACACGTTTAACAAGCAGATGGGCCACTCTGCCCACCTTGTAGCAGAGTGTTTCTCTGTCACCAGCACCTGGAAAGAAATTTGAGTTATAAATGTTTTCTCCAACTTCAGCAGTATCTGTCAAACTGACAGCCTCCCAGAATTTATGTCCTTATGTATACCCTCCCCATTGAATGTGCCAACCCTAGATCTGAGTCTTTAAAAGGCCATTTAGAGCTTCCATTGATATCTTGGGAGCTCCATGTGTGACAGCCCTGATGGAGAAGCCACATGGACAGGCCACTTTCAGAAAGAGGAACTCTGACCTAACAGAGAAAGAACAACCCAGATGTCCAGGGTTCCAGTTAAGCCCAGGTCTACAGTGACTCACCTGATGATTGACAGCCACATGAGCAGCCACCAGCAGGACAAGGAGAACTGCTTAGCTATGCTAGCCCAGATAGTGGATAATTAGTAAATACACTAAACGATAGTTATTTTAGATTGACACGTGCTAAGGTCATTTGTTATGGAAGCGTCAATAACCAAAACAATCAAATACTCCAGTTCTTGTACAATATGTTTCATATTTGTTTCCTTCCTATCCACTGAACCTGAAATATTGGTAATTTCTAAGTAAATATTAGGTGATTTACTTTGCTAATGGCATTGTGAGAGTCAGGGTAAATATTCAGAATGATGACCATAGCTTGCTCTTCGTTGCTTCCTTCACAGTGGTCTCACTCAAGTGGTCATTTTCGTGTTCTATCTGCTGCAGTCCCTCTATTGTGCATAGCACCAAGTCTTTTTCCTTCTGTGCTTACTCTCGGATGTTCCTGGGTCATTCCTGCTTCATGTCATGAAATTGCCTTTCTTCTTCCCTTCTTTGTCCCTTGCACCCTTCTATTTCCAATAAAAAGCTTAGCAGACTCTCAATGCCAGGCCCTCATATTGGTATTCCCATTGCCTAGCAGTTCATTAATTTGCTTTTGCATGAAGTCGTGGAAGTCATCCTAAGTAGGATGGCAATGCTTGAACAAAGCTAAGAGAGTCTTCTCTCCCCACTTCTGCATTCACTAGTATTGAGAAGTCGGTTGAAAGCTTTCATGTAAAAGCTTACACATGAAAGCTTTCATATGTAGGCATCTAGCTCCAGATACAAGAATAACCTGCAAATGATCTTTCTGCAAATCTGCATGCCCTGAACTCCAGCTAGAATTTTGACCTGGATCTCTTCATGCTATGATAGAGTAACAATACATTTAGAATCTAAATTTCCAGAGTATTAGATTCTATTTCTTTTTTCTAAGCTATGTAGTTCTGGGCTGATTTACAAAGAAAATAGGAGGTACAGTGCATATGTCAAAAATGAAAATATTTTAATTTTTAAAAAGAAAGAAAATTATAGATTAAGAAAAAACTAATTGCAATATTATCACATTCATTTTGATGCCAATGCAGTAGTAAAATGTAATTGCTGGTGTTTTTCATGATTTTTTTAAAGGAAGAAAGGGACCAATAAAGGCAAAAAGAGCTGCAGTCCATGAAAATCACAATGTGGTCCCAAGATTTATTACACTAATGGCTCTTAAAAGTCAGACAGCATTAGAATTCTTAGGATGCATTTTTTATAGCCCAGATTCTCAGCTGCAATAGCAGAGTTCAACAAGCAGGCCTAGCATCAATCTCAGAAAGCTACAATTTAGGTAATTCTACCGCACACTGAATCAGGAAAACTGAAGAAGTAAAACTAGAAATGACCGAAGTTTTATCTCCTCTGCAGCAGGGTTGAGGAACAGGACAAATGAGGTGCAAGTATATTGTTTTTCCTGATCTCCTTTGTCCTAATTGATTGGCTCTCATGATGTGCTCCTGGCTAGCATTAAATTGTTAGCTCTGTGAACAGCAGCTGCCTGCCAGTCCCTTGAAATTCTCCCATTTCTGAATAGATTATTTTACAGGGAACAAGCACAATTTGTTGACCACAAGGAAACCACTTAGAATTGTACACAGGCTAAACAAGACATATCAGACTCAGACTAGCCTTGAAATCACCTGGAGTCTATGCTTCATATAAATTTTAGCTGGGTCTGTGTGCAAATGGGACCAGTTGGTTAGATGATGGATATACTAAACAAACAAACAAAACCCCCCAAGAATGCATCTTTCAAATGGGAAGATAGCTTCTTTATTGGTCATTTTAAATAGCCTGGGATGTTTTCATCCCTCGCAGAAGAGGGTGAAGGAGAAAGGACAAAGGAGAAATAGGAGCTAGTTTCGTTGGAGTAACTGACGCTGTGCTGGCTCCCTCTGATCCAGCAGATTCCAGGATGAACTGTTTTCCGAATACAAGTATTTGGTCTCCTTTCAAATGCTCACTTGAAATGAGATATGTAACAGTGCTTTTATGCAGTGTATGTGCCTGACGTTTCGAGGAAATGAAATTTATTAACAAATTCAATCATATTGCCTAGAAAAAGCTTCTAGTCAAGCTGGTTACACACAGGCCATTAAGCTATTCTTTAATTAAGATGAGCTGAGCAACCACCAAGGGATTGTCAGTGAGTAGAGCTTGAAGAAAGCTAGAAATCTCACCCCATTATAAACAGTGACATATTCCCTAAAAGGACTCATGATGTATTAAACAGCATGAGCTAGACTTATTGGTTATTCCTTCCAAGTCCCCAGAAGCATAATTCAGGGCTTCTAGTTTGCAGAGTGCCTCACAACATTCTTTATTTTCTCTTCACAAGTCAGTTGGGTGGTCTGCGGATTTGATACTGATGCTAAACAAGAGGAAATAATCAGAGAGAGAAAGAGAGAGAAAGGGGAGAGAAAGAGAGAGAGATAAGTGACTCACTCAATGTTCTAGAATGAAAGAGAATAAGTTCAATTTTGACCTGAAAGTTTCTACACATCACTAAGCAAATTGCCTTGTTCACCTAGAATCCCAAAATAAAATTGACTAAATTGACTGGACTAAACACTGGAAAAGAGACCATAATTAGTTAAAGATGTTTTGGTAGACACAAAAGCTATTTCTGTGTACCCCATCCTGTGAAGGTGTTCTGTGAAATTTCTTTTCTCAAGGACATTGTTGATTCCATTGGAAAGAACTGTGTTCTCATTTCCTGGTTTGGCCACCACAGTACTCCTAGCCATATGCACAGTGGCCATATGGAAAATTCTCTTCCTGATATTCAAAGAGTAGAGAGTATTGCATCGGTCTGCCCTGAAACTGTTTACCTATTGGCACTGCTCTACATCTTTAGAATCGGTGTAATTTCTACTCAGCTTTACTTGAGAGTCTGCCTAATAACAAAAACAAACAGTGGCGCCTGACGCTGTGTGGAGAAACTGCACACAGATTTACAGAACACTCCCTCAGAACTACTCTATAATTTGTTTCGTTTTTTTATAAAGAGATGTTGAATTCAGCTTTTGTTCATTGTATTCAGGACTACAACCCTTGTTTTTTTTTTTTTTCCTTTTTCTCAGATTCAGAAATACTCAAAGGTATAATCAGGTCTTCCATAGTATTTAATTAGCCATAATTAAAAGACATCTACACAAAGCACAGTGTTTTCAAAGTCTTTTCTTCTGTTACATTGCTAATGAATTAACAAATTAATTGGCATGGTAAGTTACAATAGAAAAATGTCAGTGAGAAAATTTTAACTGTCTTACAAAATTATCCCCTTTTTGTAGATCATGTTCTGTCACGGTATAAAATTCAATGTCATTGCCAATTGCTAAGAGGAAAAAAAAAAAGCTTGAAAGGGCACGGAGGGGAAGACAGAAAAAGAGGAAAGAATGTCTTCATGGACTCGTATTCTAGACTTTAAAAAAAGGCATTAAATATACAAGTTATTGTATTAGATTGTAGAGATCATTTTTGACCTTCAAATCTCTTAGGGATGGTGGTGTTTGGGCCAGAACCGTAGCAGGGACTGTGAGGAAGAGGATAGGCTTACTTTATATGTAGCAAACTAATTTTATTGCTTAAGAATATGTATGGAAGTATTATGCATTATTGTACCGATAACAAGGTCTCATGAAGGATAGTTTAATAAAGAATTTGGCTCTATGTTTCCATCCTTAATCTTTCACAAGGCTGTTTTCTACAGGCTAATTTAAACAGCATCTTTTCATAAAATCATTTTATCTGGGCAAAAAAAAAGAGAGAAAGCAAACATTGTTACTTTTTCTAAAAAGATAGGTTAGGGATTTATCTATTTAGCATGTAAAAGTTTTCTCAAGTCTACAAAATAATACAAAAATATGAATGCAAATGGGCAAAGGGGTGAACAGAGTAACAAATAATGACTGATAAATATAAAATAAGCCAATTTTGCTAAGAATCAAAGAAATACAAATCCAAATGAAATAATCATAACTAAGGTTTTCTTTAAAAATATTTTATTTATTACTTTTATGTAGATGAGTGTTATGCCTGCATGTATGCAAGTGCACCAGTGTATCATGCAATGCCCCCAGAGGTCAGAAAAGGGCATAAGATCCCCTGGACCTGGAGTTATGGACTGTTGTTAGCCTCCATGTAGGTGCTGGGAATCGAACCTGGGTTCTCTGTAAGAACATCTTAACCACTAAGCCATCTCTCCAGCTTTATTAAAATCTTAATTTAGTGCAGTGTTTGAAAGTGACTATTCTGATCCAACACCATTGGGATAAAAAATGATATGTCTTTCTAGAGAATGATTTAGCTGCTGGTCTCAGAAGCTTTAGAAATCATCACAGTTTGACTCAACACTTTTACCTCAAGGAATTTTTATCATAGCAAATCTCATAATAAATTTTTAATTTCAAAAAAGTTAGAAATAACTAAGTGTCAACCATTGGTTGTCTGGGCAGGCAATAAGAATATATTTCTGAAGACTATATAATAGCATAAAGATATGACACAAAATTTTATAAGAAATAGACTGTAAAAGCACATTTTGAGAAGCCAGGCATAGTGATACACACCTGTAATCCCAGCACTCAGGAGGCCAAAGCAAGAGAATCTTCCACCTCAAGGCCAGCCTGGACTCCATGGTGGGACCCTGTCTCCAAATTAACAACAACCAAAACCTGTATTATCTGAATTTTTTAGACCCATGATCCATTCACAGAATGAATAAAAACAAAAAAGATTACATCTGAGTATTTCAAATTATTGGAAATTTTATCTTTTAATATGTGTAAAATGTTTTCATGAAAAATGTGCTATTTTATGATTACAAAATAGGAAATTGATCATTGTAAACCAAGGCCACCACCACCATGTTTCTTTGAAGTAACAAACACTGGAACAGAACCATAATTTTTTAATAAAAAATTATATGGACTTAGAGATGGGTTAGTCAATAATATACTTGCTGTGTGAGAACTGAAAACTTGAGTTCAATCCTCATTACCTGTGTTAAAAAGCCAGGCTTGGAGGCACAAGCCTGTAATCCAGCACTGTGAAGATAGACACAGGAGGGTTGGAGGATCACTGCATCTGATGGACCCGCCAGTGTGGCTGAATCGATCAGCTCTAGGTTCAATGAGAGACCCTGCCACAAAAATAAGGTATACAGCAATTGAGGAAGATATTTAACGTCAACCTTTGGCTTTCACACTCACATATATGCACATGTGCATACACAACACACACCAAACACACATGATAAATAGATAGAAATGAAAATTATATGCTTTTAAAACCTATGGACCTCTGCCAAAATTATGTATACTGAAAGCTGTATAATATTTGACTTGATACTTAAAATAACTGAAAATATCTGCAATGTTTCAACTGTGTGTCTGGAGACTGTAATGGCTCAATATTCAAACTGCAGATATTTTAGCTTTGTTAAGAAACTTGCAGGGTGGAGAAATGGCTCAATAGTTAAGAGCTCTGGCTACTCTTGCAGAGGACCCAGGTTCAGTTCCCAGCATCTACATGGCAGTTAACCATCAGTAACTCCAGTTCCAGGGGAATCCAACTCCCTCTTCTGGTCTTCATAAGTATTCCCATACAGTTGTACTTCCATACATGCAGGCAAAACACTCATATACATAAAATAAAAATAAATAAAAAACTAAATGTATAAAACAAGTGACATTATCTACTCAGCATAGACAGAAGTTAACTTCAAATTGAACTTCGCTTGGAGTCCTTAATTCTGTTAAGCAATTCAGAATCCACTAGTTGATAATCAGTTAAAGCAGCTGCATTTACAGAATGATCATAGACACAAAGGGTAATAATCATTTACAATCATTTCACATCTATTACTCCATTTCATCTTTGCATTTGGAAGTAGGAATAATGCTCTTCTGAGCATGTAAAATTGCTAATGCGGATTTGAGGGGATAGCCCAAGGTCTTGGTGAATCAGTGATCAAACAAGGACTTCGACTTCGTACCCCTGATTTCTAATCCAAGATCAAAATCCAAAGTCTGTGCCTGTGTGCTGTGCTCACTCCCTAAAATAATTATTATCTTGTGTCTATACATGTGATTCCTTAAAATATTTTTGTTAGGGTTACTGTGAGGAAAACATCCACTGTAACTGCTGAATGCCTTTAACAGACCACACTTCCACCGGACATAAACCTGATGCTGGCTCAGACTTTCACTAGATGGCATGTAGCCTGCTCTTCAGGTGAATGGCTTTCAAGAAACTTGCAACTATTTGCTTATTGCATCCCTCTTTAATGCAACTTGAGCAAAATTTTAGATGTTATCATAAGTGATTAATTCATTTGTACATTTTCAGCTTTCAAGCATTAACCTAGGTTTTATTTCTCATTCTAAAACTATAGAAATTACCTCTGGGCCACCACAGCCAGCTTGGATTACCATTCTAAAGAAAGACAAGTCTCTCCTCTTTCTTCTTCCCTTCCACTATTTTTGTCTTCTTTGCATTCCACAGTTGACTTTTCTGTTGTCATGGTTGATACCATAGCTCATTAACTTTCTTCATGGGATGATTTTAAATGATGGAACACTAAACAGATGATTGACAACATAACTTTCTTTTTAAAAACAACAAAATACTTACTACATTCCCAGTTCCTTTATATATCTAGTGTATGCTTGTTTTTTTCTTAAAAGTTCCAATTTCCTTTACCCTTTGTTTTTCTTCTGTTGGTAAAATTCCTCAGCTTGGGGCTGGAGAGATGGCTCAGCGGTTAAGAACAGTGGTTGTTCTTGCAGAAGACCTGAGTTCGAGTCCCAGCACCCACATGGCAGCTAACAACTGTCCATACCAGTTCCAGGGGCTCTGACACCCTCTTCTGTCCTCCGCAGGTATTGCATGACATGGGTACACTCATACACATAAAATAAAAATAATAGATAACATTTTTTTTAATTCCTCAGCTTGTCTTCTAATATTTCTATTGTTTTTAAACATATTTTATTTATCGTTATTTTTATTTTATGTGTATGAGTCTATTGCCTGCATGTATGTGAGTGCACCCGTTTTGTGCAGTGCTGCAGAGGTCAGAAGAGGGATTTGGATTCCCCTGGAACTGGAGTTAAGGACAGTTCATAGCTGCCATGTGGGTGCTGGGAAGCAAACCCGGGTCCTCTGCAAGAGCAGTCAGTGCTCTTAACCGCTGAGCCATCTCTCCAGCTCCTCTATTGTTTTTTTAAAATCACATCTTAATTTCCAAACAATTGTTCAATAGTTTGTTCTTCTTATGCTGATGTTTACTTTTTAGTTTGGTTTTGTTGTTTTTGTTTGAATAACCTAAGAAATTAATCTGAATTTTTATTTTGAAAGTCTTAATCCATTTCCTGAGAGAGCTCTATATCTTCAACATGCTGCTTCATTTTGCTTTTCGTCTCTCTCCTTCCTTCTTCCTTCCTTCCTTCCTTCCTTCCTTCCTTCCT
>NW_008360326.1:478723-539454 GCF_000622305.1 Nannospalax galili
TTCTTCCTTCCTTCCTTCCTTCCCTCCTTCCTTCCTTCCTTCCTTCCTTCCTTCCTTCCTTCAGTTTCCTTGCTTTGGTGTTTCTTCCACTTTCTTGCTATGGCAGACCACATGATCCTTGCCCCGTCTCCGTAACCATTCAGAGGCTGGTTTCCCCCTGTGCTGACTCCCTGGAACGACTTGACTCCAGTTGCACTCAGGCCTTAGCGAATACCTTTCATGGTATGTCTGCTTCTTGGTTTCACTTCTGTCCTTTCCTGTTGGTTTTGCTGGAGATCCATTCCCCTATAAACAGTGTCTAAGCTAAAAATTAACTTTCTAAAATATATCTAAATTTTAACTGCATGTCCATATATTTTGATAATTTTTGCTCCTGAATCTAATCCTTAAGACATCCTTGTCTGTAGTTCCTAGAACACTGGTCATGCATTACTTTCTCCATCTCCATGAAATTTTTGCTACACTTTAAGCAAAAATTGTTTATTGTAAACTTCAAATTTTCCTGGGAGTGATGCTTTGATTCCTGGATATTGCAGATTTGAATGGAGAAGTGTAGGGGATGTATGTATGGATAGGGTGAATAAAGCCCAATAATCCTATTGCTCCTTGACTCCTCTGATCTACCTGCTATTTCCTAGAAGTGAGTTGCTTGGCGTTCTGTAGGGCCTAGCGCCCAGCTTACTATAACCCCTTACTGCCTAGTTTTAGCAATACCTTTTGCCTCCCTGCCTTAGTTAGTACTTACTTTCCTTCCAGAGAGGTGCCCAAATTTCTATAGATGTAATGAGTCCCATTCCTTCATGACTATGAATGTATTTATTTTCAATCACTTTATTATTAATTTAGGGATGGTTTCTTGAGACAAAGGAAGAAAATACTGACTCAGAGTGCCCTACTAAAATGAAAGGCACCTGTTTTTACAAATAAACTTAATGCCCAAAATGTGCTTTGTTTCTTATATAACTGTGAACTATTAAAACAAGGCCCTGTTTGGAACTACATGATTATAGAATACATGATTTTTGGTGCAGAAGGAAGATAGCTCAATTTTGCTATTTAATTAAATTTCTGTTATATTATTGTAATTTTATTTTGTTTCTCTTTCCTAGAATCAGAAAGCCATTTGATACTAATTCTGGAAATTTTAGAATCCTAATAATTCAGTAATAGGATGCAAATGTGATCTAAATTAACTATCAGAGGTTGGGGTGATCAATTGTGTTTGTACTTCTGGGCTTTCTATGGGTCTGCAGAAGTGTTTAGAAATTATAATTCATTCCCATTATTCATTAAGTATAAGGGTTAAATATTTAACTCATGCACATTCTACCTGGTACTTAATTTTAGATCCGTTTGCTGTTAGTAGTAGAAAGCTTTTAAGCAAACTATATTATTTCAATTTCTCCTCCACATTCTTTCCTTCAATGCATCTTTCAAGGTCAAGTGGACAAGATAATTTCTGGGTCTTAGAACTTTTTTTCTCCTATTTAAAGGGAGACATTGTGCAGCAAATTAACTTACTTGAAGTTTCCCCTCCTACAATTCTTGGAAGATTTCTCGATCTACTGTAAAATACTAAAAGAGAGGTTCATAATAATTTTGAAGCTTCTTCTGGCCTTCACAGGCACATTCTAGTGTTTCCTCTAGCCAGTGAGAACCACATCCTTAGCCATTTAACAATGTGCCCACAGTGTACTGTAGCTTCCTTATACTCAGCAGATAATCCCTGAATAAATGAATGAATCTTAGAAGAGCTCTATGCTTGACCCGTGTAGATGACAGAAACTATGGCACTCTTGAATGGATGCTAATATCCTGAACCCAAACCTTAACTATGTGTCTTGGCTAAATACTCTAGAGTAGTCTTCCTTCTCAAGGTTCACAATCTCAGTTGCATTTACAGTTTTTTTAATCCATCAGCATGACACCTTAAACCTATATGGAAATACTTATCAAAGTGATTAGTAAAAGACCCATAAGTAGCACTGATGGGCTGAACTGTGTCTTCCTAAAGTATGCATGTTCGAGCTCTAATGTCCCATGTAACTACTCCAGAGCCAGTATCTTTAAGAGGGCTTTAAAGTTAAATGAGGTTATATGGAAAGAAATCTAACCCAGTAGGACTGCAGCCTCATAAGAAGAGGAAAAGTCCTCTCTCTCTCTCTCTCTCTCTCTCTCTCTCTCTCTCTCTCTCAGGAAAATCCCTCTCTCTCTCTCTCTCTCTCTCTCTCTCTCTCTCTCTCTCTCTCTCTCTCTCTCTCTGCCATATATAGAACAGAAAGAAAATGGCCAACCAACAGCCAGGAAAATAAATGACTGCCTTCTTTAGACTCCTCAGTCTGTGCAATTTTGTTCTAGCAGCCTGAGTATCAGACTAGGACGTAGACCTGGAAAAGATGCAGCAATGCACATCTCCAGAAGAGGAGTATGAGCTTGTGACATGCTTCATCTTTCAAACTGAAAGGAAGTTGAGTTGGATGAAGGCAGCCATCTACATATAAATTGGTCTAGCTACATATATATGCATGTATACATACTTATATACATATATACACGTACATAAATGTAATACTTTGGACATGCTCTCAATAAGCCATGAACTTAAGGCTTATCTTTGTCATTTCTGTCATTTTTGTTTTTGAGACATGCTACTTAACAGTCATCCTCTGCTCCCAAATACACTATACGTTTCATTTGATCTATGTGGTTATGATATCAGATAATGCACATCTGAAAGGTTTAAATGAAGCTAAAATGAACTACAATAAGTTTGCTGTTCGGTTGAACACTGACTAGCCAACATACCTTCTGCTTGTCATGTTCACTGTGCTGCAGGGGAACCTATTCTACTGGGATATGTTAAGAATCATTTGCACTTTAAAATCATCACTAACATTTCTAGAATCAGTACGACAAATAGCTGCCAAAAATAATAGGGTTTATGTTACAAACCAAAGACTAGTACTATCAGGTCAAAATGAAAAATTCAAGAGTAGATGCATTAAATTCAACGTCCAAGAATTTCAAACCTAAGAGCTGTCAGAAGCAGCAGTTGGTTTCCCCATGCAAAAGTGATAGACCGTAAGAATGTATAAGTGGATGTAGCTGAAATTGAATCATTTATGACTGTGTGTATCAAGGTTGGCAAGATGAATTACAGCAGGAAGTAAAATGGTCATATAAACTACAGTATCTAAGTGAAATATGTGCTAAGAGGTTCCTCCTGAAACATCACCGTATCTCAAGGCTAACTCCTGCTAGAGTCCTCTGAAACTCTGATGATTTTCAAGGTTGAATGTTTATAGAATCCACAGCAGGGGTAATTCAACACAAGGAGCTGGTAAAGACAGAACCGTCTTATGTACAAAGGAAGCCTGCTCATTGGTCATCAAGTTCAGATAGGTTAAGAGGTGAATTCACAGCTATAAACAAAGAAAATCAAGGAGCTAGCCTAGTCCTGATGCCAACATTTTAGAAATACATATGATTTCAGTTAGACAATTCATTTCTTTTAAATGAGGGAGTACCAGCACTGTTTCGTCCATCATTACATATCACACTTATACCATGACTCCACCTTCATGTTAAAATTCAATAAACTTTCCCAAATAGGAACATCAAACAATGTTGTACAAGCCAGAATAATTTGTTTAGGAATTTATTATCAAATGATGCCTAAGATAGCAAAGTAACAGTGTCAAATAATGTTTCTGATGATACACAATATGACTCATTTTTTTACACTAAGTCAAACCAGATGGAGAAAGGTCCTCATTGGCTAACATTCAGTTTCAATGAATGAATTACATATGAACACTTATAATGCGTTAGAAAAGATTCTTACTATTGCTGCTCCACAGAACAGTAACAGAGTCATACATGATACCTGTCCATACCTTTGATTCATTTATTTATTGCATCCAACATCAGATAGAATTTTAGAAGACCTACTCGATTTCAACAAAAGTTGACTACTGGTATTCCCATTGACTCATCCATCTTCTTTGTGGAATAGTGAATCCTTGAGGTTGCGGGGCAGGGGTAGATTTAGACATTATAAAACAGAACTTTATGTCTAAAGCAAGAGGATCCTATTTAGTGTCCCTAGCAAGCAGTCGTTCATTTGAAATCTTCCAGAAAGCTCTAAAGACAAATTTGCAGATACATGAAATCTACCCTTCAGTGTGATCACTAGCTATTCCATGGCATTCTCAGCTCAGGCAGCAGCTTGAAGGAGTGTCAGATGCCAAAAGTGGTTATTGGAGATGACAACAGGGTATTGGTGAAGCAAATATCTTTGACTCTGGACTGTATTTATCAATGAAAATTGATTGATGCTTCAACCTGGATATATACACTCATGCTGATGGCTTCATCTTTATAGCTGCAAACGTAATACCTTGCTTATTTGGATTAGTAGTTGTTAAAGTGCACATCAATGGTTTATTCATTTCTGTGCTTAGCGTTTGAATTTTGCCTCTGCAGCCTTCCAATGATAGCTGTTTAAAGATTATCTCTGTGTTAATACCCATCATAGACAGAAAGCCTTTGTATTGGGTCAAGTGTAAACAACAGAAACATTAAAGCATCAATTTCTGATCCCTAAGTAATATTTTTCTTCCTTTTTCTTGAAATCACTTTATGTAACACAGGATAATAACATATTTTAATATTAGGACACATTTTTGCAAACACAGCTGAAACCTCCCTTCCCATTCACTTTAGTCTTTGTCTAGATACAGATATGTAATTGAATGGTAATGAACGTAGTTATTTCTACAACTAAATACCATGACCTGATCCAGAATATTCACTTGCTAAGGAGCTATATTTGGACAAACAAATAACATGGGAAGAAAAACTTCGGATGGATTTTTGTAATCCTGTGTCATACAGAAATAGGATACTAAGGGCCCGTAGTTCTATACCTAGACGTGTTCTACTGGGTCAACGACAAATGACCTAGTGCTGAGAAAAGGAGAAGCTGGATCCCGTAAATATATACACACGTCTGAGTACTGGCAGTCACTTTTTGGTGGAAATGTGTTATTCCAAAATTGGCATAATCACAGTTTCCACCCTGTTTATGACCAGCATAAAAAATTGCATAAAATATCACGCACAGCTGTAGTCAGAGGGAAGATTCGATTTGGGCTTTGTGCAGATTTGACTTTCTGCCAGTACAGCTACATACATCATCTAGGGCTGCATTTAAAAGGATAAAATACAGTTTTAATTCTTGTGGAAAATTTATTTTTTCAAAGCGCAATAAAAATGTTAAAATAGATCATAAAAAGCATTAAGTCCCTCCCTTCCCCTGCCCAGTCCATCTTTTGTTAATATAATGTTAAAGGGTTAGCAAAAGATGGGAAAGCCATAAAATTAAAGGTTAGGATTGCAGCACTATCTATCCTCCGAATGAGAATGTATCTGGCAGGATCGCATACACCTTTTCATTATTTAGACTGCCTCTTTGGGAATATGCTACACGAACAACCTCAAACTTCCCTGCTGCTTTCTTTGAGAAATCTCAAAGGCCACAGTGATAGAGAACAGCGTGAGCAAGCTACTGAGGATAGACTGTGTTTTCATCTCAAACCCAAAAGCACAATGTAGCACACAGATTTACAAGGAGGTTTCTTCATCCCTGCAGAGGAGAAGGAGGGCTTCAAGTGTCCCATGTGCTCCTGCATTACCGCACCATCCAACATTCAACTGCCTTAAAGGGCCAGCTAAATCATTTCCCTTTCAGAGTCCAAGGAAAATGAGTGAGGAGGCAAAAGACACATGGCTTATTATTGGCTGCAGCAGTCTAGATCTTCATACTTTAGACTTTAATCACAGTACTCTTTTTACCTCTATATGCTGCAGAAAGTGTACGATGTCTCTAAGAATAAAGAAGGCTGTGTATTTAAAAACGTAAGCTGCCATATATATTTTTCTTTCATCTCTGATGGTATGTTGGGTCCAGTTTGTACAGATTCTGGAAGAGATCATTACTCTCATCTCTTCCTGACTTACAGTCAGCAACTTCTTGTTTGAAATTGACCAAGGCAGGGATATTTATGCCACTAAAATGGGCAAGGGCTACAAATCAGGGTTCCTTCCTAGACCCACACAGATATTTATCAACTCAGCTGTTCTCTTACTGCATCTACCAGGAGTCAGCACGTTACTATCCAGCTGTAATGCTTCTTAACTACCTATACTCACCTTGCCTGACAATCTCCAGTATGAGCTTCTAGCCCTTCACAGCATAGCTGTGTAGGAGCTGTTGTAAGACTGCTTCAAGATGAAAAGGAGTCTTGAGGTTCATCTGTTTCTAGAGGATAGGACCTCCCTAGAACAGTTGAGGTCAACATATTCCAGAGCAGGCAATTTTGACAATCACTTATAGAAAGCTAATATGTAAAATGTTTTATTCAAAGTTTGAGGTCCAACAGATTTATTTCTTTTAATTGAAAGAGTATGTGATAACTTTAGTCTGTATAAATTACATATAACTTATCATTAAGCAAAATTTTGCTGCAGCAGAAATAGACTTATTCTAAGGTTAAAAGAAGACACAGAGTAGGAAATGTGTATAGCACTTGATGAAACCAGTACTTTCTTGTCAATAAGAAGCAAGCAAATATCTTGAGGCACTTTGAAGACAGATAGGCTGAAGTTGAATCTCAGCTCGGAAGACCTATGAACTCTATGACCTTGTACAAGTTACCTGATTCTCGGGCTGGAGAGATGACTCAGTGGTTAAGATCACCGACTGCTCTTGCAGAGGACCTGGGGTTTGATTCCCAATACCTACACGGCAGCTAACAACCATCCTTAAATTGGGTTCAGGGAAAATCCGATGTCACCTTTTGACTCTGCGGGCATTGCAGGACATGGTGCACTTACACATGCTGGCTATACACTCATACACGTAAAACAAAAAATTTTTGAAGTTACCAGATTCTCTAGACTTTCCCAACTGCCTTAAAGTTATGGCAAGTATTCAATAAGATTAAATACTTCAGACCTCATCCTCTTGCCCATTCAAGAATTCTGCTCTGGCATTTTCCACCTCCACCCCTCCCCATCAATTTTTATTCTCAGGGGTTCTGTTTTTACCACTATTCTGATGACTTCCTTTGATCTTGTTTAGGTTATTAATGATCTCTGTGTGATCAAATCCATTAGCCAAATCTTTGTTGTCATTTCACTTGACTTGGCATAGGACACAACTCACCAATTTCCCATTTTTCTTTTGGATTTCAGTATGCCAGACTCAGGGTTTTGTCCTACAGATGGGCATGGACGAGTCCAGAGGTCTCAGAGTTATAAAGAACTATATCATATTTTGATGGATGGCTATGAAGTCGTTGAAACCTAGTGAGGAAGATAGAAATATGGATAGGAAATGTACAGGTCAGTAGTTTTCAACTTGGGCTGCACATTTGAATTACCTGTGGAGCTTTCAGAATCATGATGCCCCCTGGCCAAGGCAAGTAAATCATCTATGGATGAGACCCAAGCCTATGTTTTAAGGCTCCCCAGGCATTTGCACTGTGCAACAAATGCTGAAAAACTGATTTAGATGGAGAGAGAAGTAAAGGCACTGAGGAGGAAGAAGCAGTTTAGAGAAAGGCTCTGTGAAGGCAGCAGCAGATACATGAACACAAAAGATAAATGTTAAACACCCTAGAAAGAAAGCATAGAGACTTTAATGCTTGTACACCAGGGAATATAATGCAGGGCAGAATGTCATTTAAAAGATGCTGTAAGACTGATCACTATAAGTAATACTTAAGAGATTCAGAACAAATAGTGATGGCTTAGACTCAGAAGAATATATATAAAGATGAAAATTACCAGAAATAGTTCTGATGATCTGGAGAGATGGCTCAGCAGTTAAGAGCACTTGGTGCTCAATCACGAGAACTGGAACTGGAGTTCAGATCCCACCACCCAGATCAGATTGTTCATGAATGCCTCTAACTCCAGTTCTAAAGGATCTGACACCTGCTTCTGGCCTTGGTGTGCAGCCACACATATGTACGTGCATATATTCATACAAACACATACACTCCGAGACACAAGAACACACAAACATGAATAAAATTAAATCAATCTCTTTTTTAAAAAGCTCAATAAAAATTCTTTTAAAAGAAGTTCTGTGTATCAATAGATAGGAAGACTAAAATAAGATTAATTATGTTCCTAAATCATGTTTCTTTAATATTTATTAATTTATTATTTTATGTGTATGAGTGTGTTACCTGCATGTATGTAAGTGAATGCACCCATGTCATGCAATGCCCATAGAAGTCAGAAAGAGGTTCCCCTGGAATTGGAGTTACAGAAAGTTGTTAGCTGCAATGCGGGTGCTGAGAATCAAACCCAGGTCCTCTGTAAGAGCAGCCAGTGCTCTTAACCACTGTACGATCTCTCCAGCCCCAGGTTCTTTATTCTAGCACAAAGTGCCTCAGTTTCATAAACTGTAATGCATATATAATGATAAGTTTATCTCATAAGTTTCCTGAAGAATTAATGTAGATCATCCATTTACAGCATTTAGAATAGCTTTTGGCACATATTAAGCATATATTAGATAATAATGATGACAATGATAATCATGACAACAACACAGCAATGTACATCTTTGGCAAAAATTGAAAGAATTGAGTTGACAAGTTGACACAAAGAATGGGCTTTTAATTTGGGAAAACTAAGATAGATGTTAAGCTGATCTTCTTTCCTCCAACCAGAAGTAGCATAAGGACGTATCATGAATCATGAAAGCCTGGCTGACCATGGTGTCTGACTGTGGTGTCTGCCTCTGGTGTTTGACTCTGGTGTCTGACTGTGGTGTCTAACTGTGGTGTCTGACTACAGTGTCTGACTGTTGTATCTGACTGTGGTGCATTTCTCTGTTATGGCTCCTTTATCCGTCCCTGTCCTTTAAGACCAAGATTGCTCTGCTTCTGAGGACGTCTTAGTGGAACATCATCAGATAGCAGTTCTGTCCTAGGAACTGCTTCTCTCATTAGTATTGTCTCTTAAAGCTTTATCCTCTGAAGAATGTTAGTAATCATCAAATTAAATGAGATAATTTAGGTGAAATCACTTTAAATTTATAAATTGTAGTGCAAATATTAGCCTTCACAGCAGATAACTTATGTACACAAAGCTCTCAAATTACTAAACAAAGTATTCCCCTTCCTTGCCCCAAACCTACCAAAAAGCATATTGGATCTTACCTGAAAGCCAGCATCCCTCGCTTTCAGCACATGAACCTAGCACCTGTGGGAAAAGGATTCGACTACACTAAACAGTGAGGCAAAAAGGTAGATTCACAGATATCTTGCAAAGTTCCCATTTTTTTGAAAAACTTTAACATGAAAACCATGCTGATTTGCTCTTCATCAATGTGTTTGGGAAACAAAGGGAGAGGAAACGAGGATATGTGACCTAGAAGCACCAAACCTCTCTGTCAGATCCTGTCCTGCAAGTAAGTTGTACTACAAATCAGAGAATGTGCAAGATAAAAGAAAGATCATGAACCAATAATAGTGACTCCTTGAGAAAGAACTGAACTGAACCCAGCTCTTCTTACCAACCAGAGGTGGTAATTCAAAAACCATAGACATGTATTTTTCCCACCCACTCTTAATACATGCTCACTTTTTAAAAAACGGAATGAATCTTGTAGTTTTGTATCCTATTATTTGTTCATTTCATGTACCATTCTACAAACACAGCTTTTCCATATGATTATTCTTTGAATATTACTTTAAAGTCTATAAATACCTTATTCTTTGAAGGTAGCATAATTTACCTAGCAGTTTCCTTATGGCAGACCACAATGATTTCTGGCCTCTTGTTATAAATGTCTCTGCAATGAAATTCCTTGACCAAAAGTCTTTGTTCATATATTCACTGATTCCCTGAGACTGGCTATATAGAAGCAAAATTACGAGGTCAGAAGGTAAAAGAATTTTAATGCTCTTGAAATATTTTTACTAAATTGCTTTCCAGAAGGTTATACCAGCTGAAACTCTTGCCTGTGATGAACAGACTGGCTCAAAACTCTCACTCCTGCCAGTTTCCACTTTTTTTTTACCATCATTGTCAAGTTCAAAGATGAAAATCAGCATCCTTTTTAAAAAATATATTATTTTTATTTCATTTTATGTGTCTGGGTATATTGTGTGCACGTATGTAAGTGCACCCATGTCATGCAATGTCCACGGAGGTCAGAAGACAGTGTGAGATTCCCCTGGAATTGGAGTTACAGACAGTTGCTAGCTCCCATGTGGGTGGTAAGACTCGAACCTCGGTCCTCTTGCAAGAGTAGCCAGTACTCTTAATGGCTGAGCCATCTCTCCAGCCCCCGCATCTCTTTTGATGCTATATTATGGCAAACAAAGCAAAGCATGCAAAACTGTACCTGTGACATGACCTCAACAATAGATAGCTGTGCCCAGAAGAAAATGAATTAAATGAAATTATTTAGAAATTTAGTACTTAGTGGTAGACTAACAGATCAGTGAATTTTCATATAATAAAATGAACTATTTATTCAAAAGCTGCCATGTTTTAGAAAACATACTATGTAACTTATATGCAGCACCTTATTTCACCCTCAAAACCCTACTAAATTTTCTTGGCCAACATATAGAAGAAAATGTGTAAGCCAAGAAAACTAGGTAGACGCTGAGCCAGAATTTCAAACCCACTTTAGCTAATTTCACAGTTACTGCTTTTTCCTTCTGCTTTTCTCCTAATTTACATATTTTGCTCTTCTGTCACTGAGCATCAATGGCAATAAATGTGTACAGACTGTCCCAAATAGAGGAGTCTTCTGTTAATACTGCTGTCCATAGAATTTGAGTAGCTTCCCTTTTTAGAACAAAGCCCATTCTCCATCTCAAGGAGGTAAGCATGAGACAGTCTGGATGTCACTCAAGGTGATGGGCTGCTCTGGTGTGCAGCATCATCTGCATCATTACCTGGAGCATTACTTCCTGGCACTCCCAAAACCACACCCCCATGGGTAGCTGCTCATCCCAGCAGATATTAATTTACCTTTCTCTTGGAGTATATGTCACTCTAGTCATGAAGAATGCTTCTGTATGTGAACAAAGGAGCCACATCAGGGAGAGATGCAGAGCATCAGAATGTACCCAACCATCGAGATTTCGTGTGATTGAAATGCTTACACTGGGGCTGGAGAGATGGCTCAGCGGTTAAGAACACTGACTGTTCTTGCAGAAGACCCGGGTTTAAATCCCAGCACCCACATGGCAGCTAACAACTGTCCATAACTCCAGTTCCAGGGGATTCAACAGCCTCTTCTGTCCTCCACGGGCATTGCACGACACGGGTGCCCTTACTTACATGCAGGCATAACACTCATAAACATAAAATGAAAATACTAAATAAAATATTTAAAAAAAGAAATGCTCACACTTCCTCTATATTAGTGAGTTATGAGTTTAATAGTTTTAGGAAGGTAACAGATAGAAAGCAATAATGGACATAGCATGTGTTCTTGGGCTTGTCAGTGACAATCTTGCTCCTGTTTTTATTGAAGTCCAACTAACAACTAGACCCTTTTTATGATAATCATTTCTACGAAATCTTTTAAGTGGACCTGTGTTTTTTTAAATAGTACACATACAAAAAGACAAATTATAATTCATTTCTAAAGGTATATTTGATTAGATTAAAAAAGAATAATCATTGCTATAAGCTATTATGTATGTACATATATGCAGATAAGTGAATAAAATAGCAAACTCAAAAAAGAACTACCACTAAAATTATTTTTGTTTTGGTTTTTACTAAATTTTTACATGTTAAATATTTATACCAAAAACACCATACACAAAGTAATAAGGAATTTCCATAAGGAATATTTATATAAGAGTAAAAAGTCCCAAAGATAACTTTTTAATAGTCAAAAAACATATTTACTGCTTGCATATATGTGATATATGCAGACATATCATCTGATGTTTAAATCAATATAGAAATAAGCACTAATAAACCAATCTTTGTTAGTAGACTTTCACATGGAAGGAACCAGGTGAACATCTTCTGTTGACTTTTGGTAGAAGATAAACAAATTTGTATAATGAATTTACCACTTGGTAATGGCTCCAGTCCATTTCTAAGGCTGTAGTGTCAACACCCAGGACCCATTTCCCCACCCCATGCCTTCATTTCATGTCATTTCCATTCCAGTTATCCAGTAATTGTTAAACTCAGTGGTAAACACTCACAGATCTTGGAACAATCACATTCTTGAGAGAGTGCCTCTGCCTTACCCATGCCTCTCTTTTCCAAATCCACAGCACTTGTTTACATCTCCCCATTTCCTCTAAGATGCCCAATTCCTTAATCTACTTCATGACCTCTTATTTGTTTGCTGTTCTTTTGTTCACTCTAAGTTAGTATTTTTAGAGACCTTAGTGTATAGTTCTTAAGATTGGTGTTTTTTCTAATATGCAACTAGAAATTATTTGAAATAGCAAAGAGAATAAAATATGAAATTATTATTTAAATTATAAAAGACTCAAGTTCTATCAAACATTATGTCTTTATTTCTAATTGTTACTTTCTGGATTAGCTTTAACTAAGAAAGAATGCAGGATGAATAGAATGACAGTCCTCTAATTTGAACAAGAAAGATTAAGAAATCACTGTCTTATGTGATCATGAGCTTATTTTTAATTCATCATTTATTAAGGATATGGCTTAGTAGGTAAAGTACTGGCCATGTAAGCATGAGAATGTAATTTGGATCCCCAACATCATAAAAATTAGGTGTGGCTGCCCAGCACAGAACTATGGAAATGGACAGCAGGCTCCAATCTTAACCAAAGAACTATTGGCAGCTCATTACTGCTGGGTGAGGAAGAGCTGATCTTCATAAAGGGAGGGATTCTAGACAAACTGACTAGACTTCAGTGAATGAACTTGCACTGAGGGATGTCTGGGGACACTAACTTGACTTGATAGGCCTTGACACAAATGACAGAATGCATGAAATCTAGCAGGGAAGCTATGGGAGGCACCAGTGGGGAAGGGGGGTATAAAGATGATTGAGATGGTCTGTGTGGAATACACAAAAAAGTCAATTAGAAAATTTACAAAAACAAACAAACAAACAAACTAGGTGTGGCACACATCTGTGACCTCAGCACAAAGGAAAAGAGAAAAGCAGATCCCATGGCTTTCTGGCCAGCCTGGGTAGTCAAAACAGCAAGTCCCAGGTTCAGTAAGAAACTATGTCTCAAAAATAAGGTTTAGAGCAATAGAGGAAGATACCCTATGTCAACACACACAGGGCAAACACACTTGCACACATGTCCACAAATAGACACAAAAAGAGGAAATAAGAAAAATAATAAAAGGATAATATTAAATTAAGGATTTTTTTAAATTTCACATTCTAAACCATACCACATTCTGCCACACAATGTAGGTTTTTAATAGTTAATTACCAGCACTTGGGAGGTAGAGGCAGGTGGATTTCTGTGACATTGAGGCAAGCCTGGTCTACATAGTAAGTTCCATGCCAGCTGGGTCTACAGGGAAACCCTTTCTCTAAAAGACCAAAAATTTTTTTTTATAAAACAAATTACCAAAATATATATTTTGCCATCCATTAGCCATTAAACTCATATTACAAACATTTTCCTTTTGCTGTTTGACTTATGTCCCACCAACCTCTCAATTTTCTGGTTCTATCCATGTAAGCATTTTCCAACTGATAAACAGAAAATTCAAACACAAAATATCATCCTAATACTAAGAAAAACAACATTTTGCTCATCTAAAAATTCTGATTCTAATCCTTAATTTCCTAAGACTTTCTTTCTTCAGTGAAATTCATACATCTCAGCCAAGGTCTGAGGTGTTTTCTCCCTTAGTCTGAACCGGAGACCAGGTTTTGTCATATACAGAAATGAGATTAAACCAAAGGACTTCCTGACTCCCTCTCAATAAAAATAGTAATTAACCCCATTTTGATTCTAACCTACCTTGTATTCATTTTACAAACATTTATTAAGTACTGTTATTCACCAGGCACCGTACCAGGTACAAAGACTAATGGTGAGTGAGAAAAATAGCACCAGTGCCCTTGATGAACTTACACCCCCCATAAGGAGGCCAAAAGTGTCACATTTACAGTCCCCGTTATTTACTTATTCTCACCATGCCCTGATATCTTCACGTGACAGACTCTACCGTTGTTCTTATTTAAAAGAATCAACTATTTCAGGATCAACCCGAATACACTACAAACAGTTTTCTTATAATCTTATAATCTGACTCAAACAAAGGATAGAGGAACACAGGCGCGTGCATGTGTGTGCGTACACACACACACTCACACAATGATCCCTCTCTAGTTCTGTTTCTTCACTGACAGCTTCAAAGCCAAGGGTGTCTCAGCTGACTCTATGCTTCTTAGAAATGTCAAGTCAGGTCCACACGTCAACTGAGTAGTTTGTGTTTAGAAAAGCCTAGAGGTTGGCAGAAGGACTCAATAAATAGATAAGCTCATCACTGTCTACTGAGTTCTTTTTATACTGCAAAGGAATTTCATTCTAATCAGTCCGTTTTCCTACAAAGAAAACTCCAATCTGGGATTCTTTTTTAATTACTTTATGTATTATTTATTTATTTATTTATGTAGCATGTGTACATGTGTGTGTCTGTGTGTCTGTGTGTGTGTTAGTGCCATGCATGGTGAGTGGTAACACACATGTCGAGGTTAGAAACAACTTGTCAGAGTCGGTTCTTTCCTTTACCATGTGGGTCCCAGAGGTTGACCTCAAGTTGTCCGCCTTAGTAGTAAGCGTTTTTACCCTCTGAGCCATTTTGCCAGCTCTTATCTAGGATTTTTTATTGAGTTTTTGTGCATTTCATATAATATATCCTAATCAAATTTAGACCTCCTCCTCCTCCCTGTCCCCATAGCCTTCCCCCAGATTTCAAGTATTCTGTCATATATGTTCAGTCCTATCCAGTCAAGAATTTGTATCCAGATGTCACTTGGTGCAAGGTCATCCACTGGAATCTACTCAGCCTATCTAGTGTCACTCCCTTAAAGAAGATCTCGCCTCCAGTCTCCCTCACCCCACAGTAATCATTTACCAATAGTTCCCTGGCTAGGATTGGGGCCTGCCGCCCACTTCTCCTGCTCTATGCTGGATTACCTCGATGGCCAGAGATTTCTTAAAGAATCAAAGGAAAGCACTGAAGCCAAGGCCTGGAATGTGGGGGAACCTTACAGGAAGGTGCAAGGGTCAGGTACATACAAAGCAAAGAAATTAATGTTTGCAGCCAGTTAGGACATCCAAGGTCCAAGATAAGCCACTCTATATCAGAGTATTCCAAAGATTGCATTTTAAAGAGCATGTCCTACAAAAATTGGCATTCCTGCTAATTGAGAGAAGGAAGGGAATGTTTTTAGAGTGAAAAAGCCTGGGAAACGCTACATTTTAAATGGCTTTTCAAAAGTTATCAATGTGCATCTCAGTTCACTAGAAAGATGATGTGTGCAGTAGTAGCACTATTGCCTCTGGGTATGGAAACACTCACCACACCTACCCTTGAACTATTTCTTCTGACAGTGTTTCCAAAGTCACTTCGAGAAACATTTTTTGCATGACCTACCAAGTACCTGATCCATCAGGTGAGATAAAAAAAAAAAAAAATCAGTCAGTAACGTTAAGATCAATAGCATCTTTATTTTCTGTAGTTACATTTTTTGACTAACACTTGATTAGCTCAGAATATTAGATGGAGACACAGATAAGTAATATTTTCCAAAGTCACCCACCGTATATCAGAATGTATCATTTGGAGGTGGGAAAGATAGATATTTGGAGAAACAGACATTTCCTATCCACAGTTGGTGGTAAATTCCACTTAGTTTTATACATGTCTCTATATACAAACAGAAAGAGATAAATATAGATATATATCACCATTTAGAAATTTGGCTAAAGAGCCAAGTGAAAGTAGAGCAGTCCTCCTCACCAATGTCCCCGTCTTTTTGCCATAATTTAGCTCCTCCATAGAAGAATAAAATAGATGACATAATTAATAGCTGAGACATTTAGTGGCAAAAATACAGCTTACCTAAATGATTTCATAATAACCTATATAAGAACAAAATGCATAAGATTGACAGATGATTCCAACCTGGATGGATTCTACCTTTGCCTGCCCTGTTTTTATAAACCCAGATAGAAGAAATTGGAAAATTCTGTTAGGCTAAAAAAGACTTAAGGGTGTTCCTTCCTCATTGTTTTCTGTCATGGTTAACCTATTTACCGCAGGACAGCCAGCCTGCTTCCCTATTCAGAGCTCGTTGATGACTTCCCATTGAGCTTAGGATGGAGCCCTTAATTCAATCTGAAATCCCATGTGACGTGGCCTGACTCTCACCTCTCATCTTTTTTTTTAATTTTTACAAAAATTTTATTGAGAATTTCATACATGCATATAGGTATTTTGATCAAATCCATGCCCACTCCCTCCCCTCCAACATTCCTCACCTCTGAAGAGGTAACTCTAAAATCTTTTAAGGGTTAGATACAAGCTCCCAAATACTTTTGACATTTTTGGCCTTGGAACAGAGTATGTTGCTAACAGGCCCAAGGACATCTTGACTTTTAGCCAAGAAACTGGCTACATTTCTTTGGAGTCTTTTTAGCCTAACTGCCTAGCCAATTCCTACCTCCTATTCTTGTCACAGCATCCTCTAAAGGGGTTACCCAAATTGCCAATAGGGAATAGGGATGCCGACAGCTCTGGCTTCTTCCATACTGAACAGGGATGCAGGGTGAGGCAATTGGAGTACCCTTTCAGTGGGTCTATCTAAAAGACTCCTAAATGGCATAACTTTTGTCTCTAAGAGGAGAAGAAAGCCCTTGAATGAATGGGAGATGTGAAGGAGAAGTAAAGGCAAGAGTAATTAGCATTACAAGTTCTAGACAGGGAATTATTAAAAAGTCAGAACAGAGCAGTTTTCGAATGTTCATATGAGAGTCCATTGGAGTTTCTTGATAAGGGCTTCAAAAGCATCCCTCTATTGGGTTCTTCCTCATTTTCTTTTGTCTTCCAAGGCTGGACTAGTTGGCTGGGAAGAATGGCTGGATACTCAGGTGAGGGTCCAGTGACCCTGCTTGGCACTCCCTTAATGAATGAGTACAACCATCAACAAGCCCAATTGTGACTATGTTTAGCCATCAGGCTCAGCCGAAGTCATGATGATGGTAGCTATTTCATGCAGAAGGGACTGCTATATATCATCATCTTATTAAAAGGACCTGGACTTTAAAAGGATTTGGTTCTAGGAGCCACATATGAGGGAGAACATATGTAGTTTATTTTTCTGAGTCTGTGTTACTTCACTTAGTATAACAGTTCACCTCTCATCTTAGACCACTCTTCCCAAAGTTGTTCTTTTTTCTGTTTTTTGAACTAAACTATTCCTTGCCACAGGGTCTATTCATCTATTACGATGGGTACCTGAAATGTCATTGCTTGGATCATACCTGGCCTGACTTCATCTTACCATCTGAGTTAGTAAGGGAGCATATCTTCCAATGGGCCTTAGGGACCACTATGTCTAAAGTACCCTTTCTTTCTTATCCCTGTCTGTTGATCATTATGTCATCGGTCAGTTTTTCTTTAAAGTACCAATTTTTATTGGACATTAAGTAACAAATTAATATCAACATCAAGTATTCTAATTGATTACTGCTGAGTTATAAATGAAGTCTTCTATAACTGCTGTACTTTAGAGAGTGGGAAGCCTTATTTAGTTGTTGTGATCAACATGTACTAACTCTACTACTTAGCTAAGATAAATATTAGCTCATTTGTATCACTCTTGGTAAATCTCAATGTAAATACATTTAAAGCAACTCCTTAGATATAGGAATATTATGAGACAGAGGAAAGTAAAATCTACATATATTTCATTTACAAAGTCTTTATAGTTTTCAAAGTATGAACCTGCACAAAACCCTAGATTAAGAATTCATGTGCCTTAGAACCAATCAGTCATCTGACATTCTAATCCCATCTGTTATGTTGTAGCCAATGGCTATTCTCCATTAGTAAGAAAGTGGTCATATTGTGAAACAGATCTTCCTTCTTGAAGGCTTCTGGTTTTCAAAATTCCCTAAAAGATGAGATGAGATAGGCTTCATAATAACTTCAACCCACCAAGTATGCTGACACAAACCTTTAATCCCAGGACTCAGGAGGCAGAGGCAGGTGAATGTCTGTAAGATCAAGGCTACTCTGGTGTACCATAGTGAGTTCCAGTCTAGCTGGGGCTATAGGAAACTCTGTCTCAAAAAAAAAAAAAACCAAAAACTTCAATCAGTTGGTCCTACTTCGATATTTTACTTATTTATTTATTTATTTTTGTTTTATGTGAATGAGTGCTTTGCTTGCATGTGTGTGTACCATGTGCATGCAATGCCTGCAGAAACCAGAAGAGGGCATTGAATCATCCACCAGAACTGGAATTATAGATGGTTGTTAGCTGCAGGTGTTGGGAACTGAACCTGGGTCCTCTCAAAGAGCAGCCGGATTCTTAACCACTGAGTCATCCCCCAGCCACCCATTTCAATATTTAAATGAAAACGAAATAACCCTCTAATCTCTCCTACAAGCAGTACATTCAGGTTTTTGGAGACAGCTGCAGTATCTCCTTAGCTTTTCTTTTCTCAGAGGTAACATTCCCTCCAACTAGTCTTAATATGCCATTGTTTTAAATCCTCACCAGGGAATAATCTTAATTTATATCATTTTTTATTCCTAGCCTGCTTAACAGAATAGCCCAGAAATGAATCACTTGGTAGAAGTAACTGGGTCATTGCAGAACAAAACAAACTTTCAAACCCATGTTCATGGTGTCAAAGAACAATATAACAGCATCAACAAAGCATATCAAAGTAGACAGGCAATTAACATACAAAAAGGAGAACAAAACAGAAAGAAATAACCTAGAAAATAGTTCCCTCCACTTGCCAACCACCCACCCTCCACTACTCATTTCTAGTACCCATTTTATGTTTTGCAATTAAGGTCATACATAATTTCTACCCAAATATTTACAAACAATAGGTCTCTTTAGTATCCCCTATGCAAAGTTGCCTAGATGTGATTACTTTAATATGCAAAAGTGGTCATTTGTTTCTAGGTTCAAGGTAATATATCAGGTATGTGTGTAAGCAAAATCTACTATGAGCATTGTTCAAGAAACTGGTTGATAAACAGAGAGGCACTGCCTAGGGCCACAGGCTACATAATGGCAAAACCAGAACCAGGAGGCAGACCGCATTCAACATGCTTAGCATCTGGTCTTTCTACAGGGCAGCTTTTCAGAGTCTTGAGGAAAAAGGCAACGTGGAGAACTGTGTGAAGATTCCATCATCCTTGTAGAGACTGACTCAGGAAGTTGATTCATATAACCCAAATTACACAGAGGGGATAGGGAGCTTAACCATGGGTGCTCTAACTCTAGTGCAAGGGACTTGTGGCTAGAATGATAGTTTGGGTATTCAATGCTACATTTGCTGTAGTAGCTTTGGATTTTGTGGAGGTTTATAACTACTTTTTTAAACTTAAAAAGTAGTCACACTGAGTGTAGTTGTGCATGCCTTTAAGCCCGAGGCTCAGGAGGCAGAGATAGGCAGATTTCTGTGAGATCGAGGCCAGCCTGGTCTACCTAGTGAGTTCTAGGCTAGCTGTGGCTATAGGGGGACCCTGTCTCAAAAAAAAACAAGCAAAACAAAAAAGTAGCCAAAGAAATTAAACAAGGAAAATCTGTTTTCTTAATTTTTTTTTTAAGTTGACATTCTTAAACATGGAAAACCATGTAGATGATTTCTATGACACTAAGAGGCAAAAAGCCACAGTACCAGAGCATTGCCTGGTCTGAGACTTTTCCCATTGAAGTGTTTTGTTTTGTTTTGAGACAGGGTCTCACTCTGTAGCCCCAGCTTGCCTGGAACTTGACCAGGTTGGCTTTGAACTCACAGCCATCTGACTGCCTCTGTAGAGTGCCAGAATTAAAGGTGTATACCACATGCCAAGCCCCACTGTTGTTTTACACAAACTGTTTGAAAGTTATGAAAGTTTTCTACAAACTGTTTTTACAAAAAAAGCTCTGAGTTATTTTCATTATTGCATTGATTTGACACAGGGTATCTCCATGATGTTTGAGGAAGTCATTCACTATATTTTCCTTAATTCTTATCACAAATAGATTTGGGATTGTCAAATCATCTAGGATCATCAAAAAAAAGTAATACATGCTTAGGCTCAGCTAGTTCCTGTTTCAACCCTCTTCTTGGCTATCAGATGAATGACTGTCCATCTGATGAGCCTCTGTCATATGATCAGAATGCAATGGGTTCCATTGCATCCTAAGCTTAAAACACAAGGCTCCTCCAGACTCTTGTTTCTTCAGGATTTATGGCAGCAACAGCAGCAGCAGAAGCAGAAGCAGCAGCAGAAAAATAACAATAACCATGTTAAAGTCACAAGAATGACAGCAGTTCAGAAAATAACTTACCATGTGGAGGAAAGTAAAATTACTCTGTACTTCAGTTTCCATTTCCTTTGCAAAGTACTTTTAAAATGAATATGTGCCAAGTGGGGTGGAAGCCAAGCCTTCTCTCCTTCACAGCTCACCTTTCCCTGGTTAAAATGTGGAAGTCGTGACAGTCGTGCCATTTCCATGGCATTGTGGTATATGGTTAACAAAGACAGTCAGTAATTACTTAATCAGGGAAGAAAGCTAATGCCAAAAGTAGAGGGGGTCAAGATCATCTGTCGAGCTCAGCTCTAAGTAATGGCAGAGTCCATTGATTATGATGCATATTAGAGGACGTTTATCTCTCTTCCTGTGCCATGGCAGCTGATCCCTTATTAATAACACATCATTAGAACCAATAAACTGAAAAGATATGCAGATAAAACCAGCCATTCTGGTCTCATGAGCTCATGGACTTCTGAAGGACTTAACAAAAGGAATGCTAGAGAAGGAGAGACTTGCAAAGCTGGATGAGGAAGAGTTCAGAGAGTGGTAAGATTACCAATAGAAGCAAATTTCTATGCATTATACACAACTCACGTAGATCCTGAACATAAACTAGTATCACAGGTACCTGGTTATGTATGTTTCTATCTCATAGTAAATTAATGATGTATACGCATAAAATCTGCACACATTTGTAAGTAGTGTTCATTACTAAGACAGCATTAACCTGGTAACAGCAGAAGATCAGAACTTCAAGCTCTCAGAGTCACTGTTCACAGCTGTGGTGACTCCACATGGGGGTGTGTTAGCTGCACTGGTAATCACATTAGGATGAGTAGGAGAAAATGAAAAATACGATCATGTCAACAATAGGGGTGGCTTGATATTTCCACCCACACAGTCATTTTAATGTTTTGTGGATCTAGGATATTTCCATTCTCATCCTTAAATGAACTTTACTCTTTTTTTGAATCAAGACAGTGTCTATTTTTCTGTGGACAAATTAAGTTGGAAAATGAAAGTGGCTCCTCCCCAAGGACCTTCCAACCAAGACTTCAGAAAATCTTGAATTGCATAGGAGTCACAGAAAACATGAATAACACAAGTTATGGAGCCAGGCAAAGTGGACATGGCTCGAGTCCTAGTACTGGGAAAGCTGAGGCAGGAGGATCACCAGTTTGAGGCCAACATTGGAAGTTCCAAAGCAGCTTGAAATATATAGCCAGATCCTGTCTCAAAATTGCATAAAATAAAAGTAACAAGAAAGCACCAGTAGAACAGCTGGCAGACGCTGCCCAACCAGCAACTATCTGGAGAGCTACTGACG
Source organism: Nannospalax galili (assembly GCF_000622305.1). Classification (NCBI taxonomy): domain Eukaryota; kingdom Metazoa; phylum Chordata; class Mammalia; order Rodentia; family Spalacidae; genus Nannospalax; species Nannospalax galili. The sequence goes on from NW_008360326.1 coordinate 500,617, forward strand.
TGCTAACACGTACTGATTGTGTGGACTGTTAGTCAGGACTGATCATTCTGCTGAGGATGTGAGGAAACACTGCCAAATAATTATTACTTGTAAGTAACAAATGCTTTTTAGATCAAGTTATTTTTTCCTTAGTATGGCATTCCTTCTTCTAAATGTATGGAGTTACAAGTAATTTGTTCTGGCACTGTGGGGAAAAAAATTGAAAATAAAAAGCAATTTTGCATTTGCTCTGTATTGGAGTGTTAGGTCTCTTCTACAGGTAATCAACTTTCTGTGAGTTAAGTGTTCTATTTCTCAGGAAGGGTGAACTCTTCTGTCAGCAAATGTCAAGCAAAGCCATTTCTTAAGTGGGCTCTTTGCAGAAGTAGCTTCCTTCCCATTTAGGCAAAGTTAGAGCTACCGTGGTCCACCGGACACTGCAACTAAAGCAATTTGTCTTGTGACTCACTGGGTAGGCAGTATACAAAAACACGTCCATCATGGACACTAACAAGCTCTTGCTTTCTTATTGGAATAGAGCAGGTTTGAGTGCCAGGTATCTTACCCCTCATACTTTAAAGGATGAATGGAAATGAGAATTACAGTAACACTCCTAATTACAAGGCTCTGTGTAGTATCCCCACTCATGCACCAATTGTATATTTCTGCAATGTAGCGTCTTTTCAATTTTTCTCCCCAAGGAATGATGCCATGATACTTGCTATTCTCTCTAGGCTCTATAAAACTGGAGAAAGAAAAAGAAATCTGCTTCTTCAAAAATTTCCAGAAAGCATGGCTATAAACTTTGAGATTATAAACACGAAGATAGCCATGGAGAAGGAAGCAGAATGGGGAGGGATGATAAACTGCTCCTTGACACAGTCCACTCCTGACCACACATGGATGCTTTCCCAGCACCTGACATCGAGCAGAAAACCAGTAAGAGATTAAGACTCATAGTGAAGACAGCAATATTAGGTGAATTATCATCATTTGTTCAGATTCTAGGCATAAAACCTGGTAATAAACCTGGCTTCGCTTACATGAATATTACTGAGGAAATAGCAGGCTTTTCCTATAAATGGACTATTTTTTAAACACCGTATTTCATCAAAGTCACACTAAGAAACAACCCGTATGTTCCGTGAACAGCCATCCCACTAACATGAATGGTCAAATTTCTACCTTTCCTTTCAACAACTCAATATAATTTGCATACTTGCCTGGAATGATTTTAAATTTATTTTTCCATTTCCTTTCTTTGGTATCAAAATTAGGATACAAGAGGAAAATTTAAAAGATTAATACTTCTTCATTTTTAGCTTCATGGTAATTTTGCAGGATTTTGGAAAACTATAAAGTACATGTGTATATGTGTGTATGTGTTAAGTCACATATGTGTGATAATTAGAAAAGAAAATCAAACAGTACTCTTGTCTACTTGATGGTTTCAACCAACTGAGATTGTAGAACAGGTAGGCACCATAGAGAACTCACTTGAGGGGTTGGTACAGAAAATGACAACTTCCTCTTACCTCACACTGGACAGCAACAGCTAGGTGCTAACCCTGACACTGGGTTGGGGATGAGATGCCAGAGTAGCACCTGGTACTGAAGAACTGCTTCCAACAGGCTAACTTCTACATTTTTTGTGTGACTTCCTCCCCTCAACTCAAATTTTTTCTGATCCCTCTAACAATGTCTAAAAGCATGGCTCTATTTAGAGACTGAAACCCCGGGGGAGTCTACAACCTCTCCAAGCAAGCAGAACAAAACTGCCTACACCTCATGTCTGATTTGCAGCTCTGTTCACAATTACCTGACAAACTACTTAACCTCACCATGCTCCAGTTTCTTTTGTAACCCAGAAACCACAATAATGTTCAAAGCTATCTCATAAAATTGTTTTGAGCAGTAATTATACAGTACACATGTATATCTATAAACACATATTAAAGCCCTTTGTTTTATAAGGTGCTCTAGCAATATTTAAAGATAAAGTTGAAATCATTGAATAAGCCTGCATCAGTAACAGGTCTATGCTCTAAACGAGGCTGCAAGTTTTAAACAGTGTGGAGTACAGCTGTTCTCCCCAGGCCTCTATCACTAGGTTCTGCCACTGACTATGTGGCTTTCACTTCCTTTGGATTCTGTCTGTGCATTTGCCCATAAAGCAATCTCAAGTGCAGACTCCTTTGTAGGGCATAGAGGGGGGAAAGAAAAGAATAAATAAATAAATCCAAGGGATCTCATAAGTATGATATAAAAAAAACCCAAATAGCAGAAAGGATCAGATTCTCAAATATGCACTTGTTATTTCTCTTCATATAAGTGCAAATTCAGCCCAACAGGAAGTACGCCTAGAATTCTCTGATTTAGGGCATTTGCCTAGTAAAAACCAGTTTTCTAATTTTAGTCAACCAAGTGAAAAACAGGACGTTTCAGGGAATGCTGGTGACTTTGTCTTGGGTTATTTGTATGTGTTTTCTGTAATTTAAATTGCTGAGGTTATCTATGGGTAATGACAGGCTGAGTTGAGCCATAAACCTACCAAATAACTGTGACGTCCTGAGCTCCTCTTCTAACAGATATGTCTAAACTGTTTTCCTTGACTCGTTGCCAATAAAAAGGATGGAAACGCTTTCAATTCTCTCTTTTTCTTTCTTGGTCATAGCTTCAGCACCCTAGTGCTGCTTCATTCCCTTCAGTTGCAGATATTGGTGGCTGGAGTCAAGGGCCAGGCCCCAGAAAAGGTTCACAGAAGGGGCATACGTAGGGCCAAATTGGACCCTCCGATTCACACCGTGTATCTCTGAGATGTGTGGTAAGTGTCCAAGGTACTGATGATGCCACAGCCAAGATGGTAAAACAGCCAACACACCACTCATGGTATCTGCAAGCTGGGTCCTAATGTCAACCGTGCTGCAGTACATATTCCTCAGGCATCATGCTCCAGAGTGCTATGCATTTTAAGTGCACATGCTGCAATTAAAATGTAAGTTTAAGGAAATTGTTGCATTCCTTGTGTTTCCAGATCATCACGCCTCTGAGTTCTTTGACAAAAACATTCAACCACTGAAATTGCAATGTGAATAAAGTCTTAAGAGTCTTAGCAATTTCGATTTGAACAGGAAGAAATACACAATCACCAGTGAGAAAGCATTAGTGGGAGGGACAAGGAAAGCCCAACACAGACATGCTGTGCAACTCTACAGGCCACCAGTCACTCATAACACCGCCCCTGCAGGAGGTCTGCAATTAAAACATGCCACAAGGGGCTGGAGAGATGGATCAGTAGTTAAGAGCACTGAATGTTCTTGCAGAGGACCAGAATTCGGTTTCCAGTTCCCACATGGCACCTCATAACCTATCAATAATGCCAGTCCAGGGCATCCAATGCCCTATTCTGGCCTCAGCGGTCCTTGCACACATGGGTACACTTACATACATGCAAGCAAGACACTCATACACATAAAATAAATAAAATTTAAAAACAGGTAACACCGTACAAGATCTTAAATCCCTAAAGATTCCTAAAAGAAAACTGGGACAAAATTTGGGACAGGCAGATGGTTCAGTGGGCAAAATGCTTGCCACACAGCATGAAAGCCCGAGTTCAAATCCCCAGAAACTACATAAAGCCAGGCAAGGTTTTGAAAATCTGTAACCCCAGGACTCCTACAGTGCGATGGAAAGTGAAGAAAGGAGAATTCCCAGAAGCTCCTGAGTCAGCTGGCCTCATGTAAGCAGTGATGAACAACCAAGAAAGTATGTCTCAAACAAGGAGGAAGGCAAAGGCAGAGATTCTGCTCTGAGGCATGGGCATGCCTGCACCCACACACATAAATATACACTCTCATACACACATGCACACACAGACACACACACACACAGAAAGATGGGGAGAGGGAGAGAGAATGAATGAATGAATGAATGAATGAATGAATGAATTACAGTTCTCTTTAGATATGACTTTTCTGTATTTTGAACAGAGAACTTACATGGATCACCTCCAATAGTACCACCAGCTCTGAATCAAGGAGAATTTGTAAACATCAGGTGGTACAGACTAAAGAAATGTTTGCCTGTTTGCCTCTTTCAACCCATATCTCCTAATTAATATCATAATAATGAAAAGAGAAAAAAAATCAAATAATCCTTAGTTGGGTTGTGATGGTCTTTGAAAAGAAGTGAAATTTCTATACTGTCTGACTAGTTGCATGTATTTACAACTAATGAAAAGTTTGTGGTTTTTTTTAAGAAGGGAGAGTAGAATCATTTTTTAAGTAACATTGAAGCAATTTTGACAATATTTGAAAATAGATTTGTTTGCCCTAAGTTGGAAATATTCTTTAAGTTAAGCAATAAAGTCTGCTTAGGATGAAAGGCAAACAAAGCATTATCCTTATTTGGGAAGTATAATTTTTTTATTTCAAATTATGTTTCCTGTAATGTTCTCTCAAACTGTCTTTTCACATCGCCAGACAAATTTCTTTTCATTCCGTACTTTGTGTCACAGTCTCTCATAAAGGTAGACATGCTCAGGTACTTTTCAGTGAAATTTCCAGTTTCTCTCCACTGCTCTGGCCCAAAATGCCCCTTTTGCATGGTGCTCCCCACCTTCCAGTTGAGAATCCCGTATTGAGATTGTCCTATGACATGTCCTTGGACTTGGCTTCCTGGAGGGAAATACAGGTTTATTTCATTTGAACAGAATTAGCTGCCACGTTAAAGACTATAATCCAGTGGCAGTCTGATTCCTTATAAACTATGAGCTTTTGTCTTAGACTTGCAGACAGAAGAGTGGTTCTTAAAGATGTGAGTCATCCCAATTTCAAACCCTGAGCATTAGGTTGACAGCCTGACTCGAGCCGGTCACAACTACCCAATATTTAGATCAATTAGATAAATACAGTTTTATAACAAAAGTCAATAAAATGATAGAAACAACACAAGTTACAAAAATGAGAATGTACAAAGAGACACACACATAGAAAGTCGAGAGAGAGAGAGAGAGAGAGAGAGAGAGAGAGAGAGAGAGAGAATGTATGCACACTGTCCTAGGCTCAGAAACATCTAAAAGCAGAATGGCATGTAGCCCTGCCCTTACAGTGGGAAACATGTACTCTTCTGAACAAGCGAATACAGTATCTCAGTCTATCAGGCTTTTAATCCAAACTGAGCTTCACCACTGGCAGATATGCTAGATGTTTCCATTTAAATATTCTCCAGTGCCCTTTCTTTGAACAGAGAAACATCTTACTACTCCTAATGCTAGACTTAGCCATCTGATACACTACACTGTGAGATCATGAGGACTTGCTTTTGTTCACCATCAGAATCCCAATACAAGGTATACAATAAATAGTAAATACCAGATTATGGGATGAAAGATTTCATCTTCTCAAGTATATATTTATTGCATACCTGATGCAAGTCAGTCCTAGAATATAGCATCACCCAATGTATATGACTCCTTGACTAATACTGCAGTTTCAATCCCAAGTCAGCTCTTAGTAAGAAAATAACTTCAGGTGGACTATACTGAAGACTTAGACCAGCGAACTGCTCCATATTCTCCACAGTCACAGTGAACTGGAGTGAACTGCATGGCCTTGAAAACTTCCTGTGTTTATGTACTTGATGGAAGCTAAGAGACTGATGCCTAGCCAACAAATACCTAGTCCACTATGGGAAATTCCCTTTCTAGAACAAAAAGCATTAGCTTCATTCCCATGATTGTGTAAGTTCTAACTGCTTTTGAAGAGAGCTTTTTAAAATGTGTGTCTGTTCTCTTCACTTTATGCTTAAAACATTCACAAACGACTTCGATGTAAAATGCAAATCAACAGCAACGCTTACCAAAATCTCGATCTGATCCCTTCATTTTCTTCAAGCTTATGCTCTAGAATTCTTCATGATGAAAGCCACCGCACTCTTGAAAAACCCCACAAACTCATCACACACACACACACACACACACACACACACACACACACACAGAGAGAGAGAGAAGGTACAATGTTAAAATTAGTAGAAATACATAAACACTTCAGGTGATGTATATATAAGCTAATTTTTTCAGTCACTTTGTATACATATTATATAACATGACTCTGAGTCCCATATATGCATATTATTACAATTTGATACTTTTTTGAAAATGAATAGAATAGAAAAAAAATCCATGCTTTCATATTTGATTCTACTTTTCCCCACTAACACAATTAACAAAGTCGATGTGACCAAGGACAAGCAAACTGCTTCTAAGTGGTCTGGCAGTGGTCTTTCTTGGTAAGTTTCCCATGGGTTTTAAGGAGGACACTGAGTAAATAGGTGTAGTGATAGGCATGCTCCTCGCTCCCTGCTTTCCCCTGCCATGCCTATGCACATTACCATTCCTCTTTGGTATGTGTGTGTGTCCCTCCTACCATTTTACACACCAGGGCATGGGATAATTATGCTGGAACTGGATTATGAGAAGACATAGTAGAGAAAGCAATATAACAAGCATATGTCCCAATGTCTGCATGACCATGCCCAGCAAAATAAGAAATGGTGAAATAGTATGAATGCTTCTAATTGTCATCCCTCGACTGGCTCTTCATGAACTATTAACTTCCCTCTCAATCCCAGAAGCATTTACTACTCTATAAAATCATTACTTTGATTAGACACCTCCATAGAGAGCCTCCTACATGTGTAGGTGAGTCCAACTGATTTCTTGAAGAAGTAAAAAAATCAGTGGAATGTTTGGCCTATTTAATGCAGGTCAGATGAGTATTATCATGTTATAAATGTGTCTGAGACAATCCTTACAATATAAATGTGCTAAGCAAGTAACTGTGGCTTGAAGTTGTGTGGGAACAGACTCTCTAGAAAAGAATTCTGATGAAAACAAATACCTTTTATTGCATAAGTGCAAGTAGACTCAAATAAAAAAGGCAAACATATTTTAGAGTCCATGCCAATGCAATTTTACATTAACTTAATGTGTATTAAGTAGCATACATATTTATTATATATAATGTGGAATAATAGTATAATTTTACTTAAAGATGCCCTCATAGAATGTTTTCTCTACTTCCTTCCAAAGACATTTATAATATGTTATACCTCAATTTTGACACTCTATTATGTTCACTTTAAGTTACTTAGGAACTAGAAGTGGCTATGTGGGTGAATCTGGGATAGCTTTTGTCAAAAATTCACAGTTCCTGGTGGTGTTTAAAAAAGGAAGACGCTACCCATGCTTGTTGTGCAGCTGACATTAAAACTTCCATTGAGGAAAAACTGAGCACTTTCAAATTATGTCCATAGATCTTCCTTGCATGAATGGATATCTGCCACAAAGTCTAGTGATTCTGGCTGCAATGTCTCCTCTCAGAATCATACAACTCTATAAACAAATTGTTAGGAAGGCAACTTGGTGGTGCACTCCTTGCATGCTACAGTCTGGTTTGTTTGGAGATTACTGTTTGAGAATGATAGCAGATATTTGCTCCCATTGCAAAGAGATGTAAATCAACTCAGGAGTGACCAGACATATCCCAGCTTGCACGCAGGGAAACTATCCATTCCTAACACTAATTCAACTGAACTTCAAAATTTATAAAACTACTTTGATAGCCTTTTCAAAATTTCATTCTTTTTTTCAAAATTTATCATAATCAAAATGCAAAATAAATGCTGTATTAATTTATTGTTCATAAATTTACCACTGCTGGCTAAAATTTTGGGTGTATCTTGCATTAATTAGAAAAGAAAAGGGATCAATGGTAACAAAAGAAATTTTTAGTAATGCTTCTACATGACCACTTATTCTAAGCCAGGAAACCGAGAACCTACAATTTCCAGACATATTCACACGCTTTGTTAGCAAATAATGAAATGTTTGGCCTTGCACAGTAGTTATGTCCAAGCTGAGGATTTTATTTTGTATTCTATTTTTTGTTGGTGTAACTACTGCTTTGGGTAGGCAACTTCTAATTCAATGGCATAAACTTTTTATTGCTGATATTTTAACAATGATACTAACTTTTCTAATACAGCTTTATCTTCCTTTAAAATACATTATGGTTTATAAGCATCACTAATATTAGAGAGCACAATGTGTTGTGCAATTTAATTAAAACAGTTCAAATTCCACCTCTTCAAGGATAAAAAACTAAGATTTATTATAATCTTGAATGCAATTTTAGTGCTTCAGGAACCTTTTTATATTCAAAATGACTTTAAAATATAAGATAAATTAGCTAAAGAAATGAAATAACAAAATTAGGATTGATATCTTACGATTCCTCCTTCCCCAGAAAACATGATTGGGTGTCACCCTGGAAGTGTTAGTATCTGCTTGGTGATGGCTGGTAAATAGTAAAACATCTCTGATGATTCTTAAATATATCTGCTAGTGATACCAAATAAAGCCTTTTGTATTGAGAAACTTGCTTCCCTTGAGTGTCAGAAAGAAGATAATAGATTATACCATAAAAACAATATTTTAGGGACTATAGAGATGACTTGTCAATAAAGCATTTGCCATGTAAGTACAAGGACTTGAGTTAGCATCCCTAGTGTCCATGTAAAAGCCAACTTGGTGGGACACTTCTGCAACCTCAGCACTGTGGAGGAGAGACAAGTGGATAACTGGATCTCACTAGCTACCCAGCCTACCTGAACTGATGAGCTCCAAGTTCAGTCAGAGTTCCTTTATCAAAATATAAGGTAGAGATTGAGGAAGGGATCTGATGTCAATCAGTGGCCTCCACACATATGCATACACATGTACATATGCACCCACACATATATGTACACATACCCACACAAACATGTACACACACTCACACATATATGTACACACACCCACACATACATGTACACACACTTATGAAAGAAAATAACAACAAAAATATTTAGGTTTGGGGGGCATCTACTAGACTCTTTGTGTGCTTTGTTTTTGGTTTTCACAATAGTCTATGAAGTCAACAACCTAATTTACAACTGAGGACACTGAAGCTCAGAGCAGTGAGGTAATGTCAGCAAGAGTCTACATTTCGTGAATTCTGGAGAAGATCAAACCCCAGTCATGTGACTCCCATATCCCTACTGTGAACCACTGTTACCTGAAAACAATGTTCTTCCCTTTTCCCTAAGAGGTGACTTCTCCTTGCATGTGGAAGATGTATATCATAGGGCTGGCATATTTATACCTTGCAGATAACCAATGTCTGCACCTGGATGGATGTTTATTTCCAAAAGTCCACATCTGATGATTGAAATCAGTGCATCCTCATCACGATTTACCTGAGGAGAACTCAGACTTTATCCAAATTAGAGGATTAGGAAGGAAATTAATTTGCTTCCTGAGAAATGTGTAGTGAATAGCAGACAGCTTTCTTCTAAAACATTTGGCATCTTTGAACAATACACTGGTAAAGAAGGTAAGATAAATCTGCCTGGATTTCATACTGAGTGACCTTAACACTGTCAAAATGTTCTCTCCTTCATCAGTGGCAATTGACTAACAAACAATGCATAGAAAGGGATCAATGGAGTGCCTCTCAGTTTACTCCACTTCCTCTAATCCCTAATGTCTCTGTATTGGGGACTTCTCCCCCTCTATCCCTGATGGCACTTTGTTTCCTAGAAACATGCTAGCTAAGTAATAATATTTGGAAGGAATATGGCCATAGATGATGGGTTTTTCAGTTAGTAAGATTCAGTATTTTGCTTATAACAGTTCCAGAAACAGTTTGACAGCCAATAGTGGGATGCTATAGAAAGTTCACTGGGTGGAGTTGGACAGCACCACATCCTCTATTCTGCCATCCTCTTTCAAGGTCATTTGGTTCTCCATATGGTTTCTTCTTCCTCTCAACTAATTCCTCATTTTGTTTTCAATGTTGGAGCTACACAAATGGGAAAAAACATGGTGAAAGACAAGACATAGGGAAAGAAGCAGAGAGAGAGAGAGAGAGAGAGAGAGAGAGAGAGAGAGAGAGTTGTCCCCTCTGTGACGTTTTGTTTGGTTCTCTGAGTGACACTTTGCTATTTCCACATCAGGTTGAACCACCCAGGCATATGTCCCTCTCCTGATCTGAGGGCTCTTGATCCTACCTCCATGATAGCATCCTGCTTATTTACTCCAAGAGATCTTGATGGACCAGTTACCATGTTTCCTGGCAGAGAATAGAACAGCATTTTTCAAATAAATGACTTGACATACTTGAAATTTATAATGGAAGATGATTTAGGAAAGAATATTTGGGTGGCACATGTAGGAAATGGTGAGATCCATAGTATCTCTGGGGTATGGTGGCTTTCATTTTGCACCCCTGTTCTACCTTACCTTTGCTGGAGCCCACCAAACCATGGCATCCTCATTCTCTAAATCTAGGACTGAGACAATGAATGTGTAGTAGGATCAGCTTCATCCCTGACACTTCACAAATGTGCAGTAATGTTTTGGGGTTATTTGCTGGTAAACAGGTAATGCATTTATACTAGTAACAGGGAGATTTTAATATGAGTCATTGTGACTGCTAGATCCTAGGCAGATTTTAGATAACATTTGAATTCTGAGGAAGAGTAAGCACTGTTTATTCTATTCCTGTTTTCCTGAAGTAGAAGCGTGGAATTTAATTCAGAATAATAATAAACATCCACCAGAAGGGGAGTTCAGCTGCTGAAGAGCTGCCTGGTCATTTTATTTTTGTTCAGGTGGAAGAGGTCGTTCATTATGGGGCAGTGTTGGCTCCCTGAGTGAATGTAATGCTGTTGACAGTCTGCTGGCTTTAATGGCATCCTCTCATTTTAGGTGGCTCTCGCCACTAGATTATTAACACACTCCCTCCAGCTTGTCCTTGTGTGCCGTTAGTAAAATTTTGGAAAAACATGCTGTGACCACTGGGGACTATTTGCATCTGATCGTTTATACAGAACCCACCAAGCTTCCAGGCAGCTTAGAAGATTACATAATCACCTCTCAAACCTACCAGGATAGCAGTCCTTCCCAGGTGCCCCATACCAGCTGTTGTGCCTGCCTGGGGACCAGGATTGCCAATTGCCTTTCTGTCTCCCACGTTTGCTGCATCAATGAGCAATCATTGCTACTGAAAAGACTTTGTTGGTCCTAACAGAGGTGGGAGCAAAGTTGAAGTGACTGGACACTTCTCCAGCTGCTGCCTGGCTCGGATTGACCCTGACAGTGGTCAGAGATGGGCACCTAATGCATGATGCAGATGCTGGAGCTAGAGCTGCCAAGTCCAGTAGAGTTCCCGTTTTAGCTAGTATCCACCGCACAGGGACAGGAATGCCCTAGGCAAACAAAAATTGCTGTAGGCACTGGTCGAAACAAATGCCCTGCATCTTATTATCCCACTAGAATGTCTCTCCTATGCCCTTTATGATCTTCCAAACTTCATATTCCCTCTGCCTTTCCTAGGAATGGATTTATCCCAAGGGTGATTACAGCTAATGAATGTACAGTTTTTACACATTCTCATCTAAAATGTATTTACATAAACCTTCCCATTATTGAAACGTGTGCATAATTTAAAAACCCTGTGCCACTTTGAGGTTCATGCCTGCAGTAAGCATTTATTACACACTCATCCTGTGCTAGACTGTCATTGTATCACACTAATGTCCATTATTTCCAAGTTTCTGATCATTCCCTTTGAAATCTAAATCCTGCTCATAGAAGGTCTTCTGCCTGAAACACAGTACCAGTCAGTCTGCATAGGAGCCACTCGTAGATGTTCAGCAGTGTTAGCAACTTAAGGAGAGCATCTCTTTTAGGTAATATAAAGGGTTGTGGTCTAAGAGTACTGAAAGGTCTCCCTTTCTGAGACACTCTCTCTTCCTCTAATTTTTAAAATAATTTTGTTAGACGGGTTCTCACTATAGTGCCCAGGCTGGCTTCCAATTCTTGTTTCCAAATGATTCTCCTGCCTCATCTTCCTGACAGCAGGAACTGCAGGCATGTACCACTATACCCACTCACCAGAAATTCTTCGAAAGGTTGAACAGAGATATGGATTCATGAAATGTGTTGAAGCCTAGCTTTCAATCCATCCAACATTTAATTTGATTTTGAGCTCTCTCAATTTTCCAGGGAGTGTTTACCTTTCAATATGCTTAGTTTAACCGTTTGAAATAAACATACAGTAATATCAATTTCATATGGCTATGATTCTATTAAGTGGAAATTATTTATAAAAGCTAGTTCTATTTTACAACTTTAAAAATAAAATCAGTCAAGATAATCCACTCAGTGTCATTTATTTCTTGCCTTTGTGTTTCATAACCAGGATCGCTTGAAAAAAACTTTTAGACGTAACATTGTATTTGCTCCAAGAAAATTTAAGGATTATTAGTCATTCTCTATTTGAATATGCTGACCAAAGAAAGGAAGGAGGAAGAAAAAAGTAGAAGAGGAAATTGAAGACAGTTGCCAAGGCCCCTACATTGGCTGCAGCAAACAAAGAAAATCCAAATCACACCCAGCACTGCCTCCCAAAGTCCAACTGGTTTGGCTGACTCTGAAGTGCTAAGTGGGTTCTACAGGACAGAAAGAAGTTATGGCTTTTGGCCAGCTCTTCTCAGTGGCTTAACTTTCGCTGTGTTGCTGGCTAAGGGGAAACCTAAAGTGTTCTCAGTGAGCCCAGAATATGATTGCTTGCCAACATCACGACTGTGGAAAATAAGGATACCACAGTTTTTTGCAAGTATAGAGATGCTTCTTTGCTTACTATTTTACTGGGCAATCCTGAAATCCCATGAAGATAAAGAAGAAAGAAAAATATTTCTCTGCCTGTCTAAAAATGAAGAGTGATTAAGGAAGCACATATGTCTGAAAGGCACAGAACCAAAACTAAGATCCCTGGCTTCTGATTCCAAGTCATTTGCTCTGTGCCTGTCAAGGAGAGTGTAAATGAGGGAGTAACTGCAGACATGGCTCGGCTTGCCGTCTGCAAGCATTCTGAGTCATCTGGATATGTGTTTGTACAGGAAAGAGAGCCTCTTTTTAGCAGAGGTATATGCTTTTGTCAATGCAGTTGATCCATATTTCTTTTTTTAGCTAAAACAAAAATACTGTGAGAAATTAAATCTGCTGACCAAGACTACTCAACACAGATGCCTTTTCAGACCTTCTATGGCTTGGATGTTACTTAGCTTGGTTACTTAGCTTGGATGTTACTTAGCTAGATGCCTTTCATAAAACATTCCAGCCTAAGAACTAGCATATTTGATACTTTCTGACACCAGACCCCATTCTCCTCATAGGGTAGAGTTTTAAGCCCAGACTTGGTAGCCAACAAGTGACTGACCAATGGAAAGCAAGATGTCACATTTGGAATTGGCTTTGAGCGAGTCTTATAATCTGAATTTTAAATTTATTATCAATAATGGAAGACTTTGAAATCTTGTTGATAAAATGACAATGAATCACTCTCTTGTGTGTCCTATGGCGCATGCATTCTTTACACCCTGTAACAATCCTATGATAGGAGAACTATAATTATTTCAGAGATGCAAAACCTATAACACACAGATATTAAACCCAAGACTATGCAACTAGTGACGAGAAAAACTGATACCTGAACCGAGGGTCCTAAATTTGCTACCTCCCAATTATCCTGACTCTTCATATGCTACGTGTCACCTCAATATCATATATCACCTTGACCACAGGGTATTTCGTGCTAAATTATTTGGATAAAAGGGTCTAAAGTGGTGACTCTCCAGGAGCTCCTTGCTAAATGCATCTCCTAAACAATTATATGGTATATGTGGTATCTTCTATTCAGAGGACACAATGCACTTAGAACTTTGAGGAATTGTAAAAGACAAGAGCAAAATACTGATGTAGCCCGAATCAGCCTAGAGAGCTGAGTTATTGACTGCAAAGATTAAACAAAAAAAAAAAAAAAAAGACTGTGAGGTATCTAGAAGCATGGGTGTGTGCCCTGGGTCTGTGCATTCTCCCATTGAAAGCTACTGTTATCAGATGCTCATCTTTAAGCAGTATGCTTGCTAATGCACTGACTATCTATCAGTCTAAGTAAGTTGCCACAGAAAACAGAGGACAATGCTTGGCTTTGCTTTTTGGGTTAATGACATAAATTTTTTAACCAAGTATCACAGTAACATATAATGGTTGTAAAGGATGTGTTTTATATAAGACAGCAAGTTTGCTCAAGATACAAAAGAGATCTGTAACAGTGTTGCTAAGTTCAAACAAAGTACACGGTGTCTTACACAGTAAAAAGTATTTCAAAATATAAGATATTGCTGAAACCTTGGAGCTGGCAAAAATCCAAGAAAAATGTTGATTACTGTGGAAAAGAAGAGAGAGAAGAGAGAGAGAGAGAGAAGAGAAGAGAAAGAGGGAGGGAGGGAGGAGGGAGGAAAGGAGGAAGGAAAGAATCCTTGTGATAATTTCACAGACAAAAAGTTTCAACCAAACTGAAGATACGGCTTTTAAAAAGTTTTCTTTATTAAGTAAAGGTGATTGCTGCCATACTTAATGACCTATGTTCAATTCAACATGGAAGAAGAGACCTTATTCCTGAAATTGTTTCTTGACATACCATGTTGTACACACACACCACCACCACCACCACTACCATCACAACCACCATCACAACAACAACAACAACAACAACAACAACAACATGCACACAGAGAAGAAATAAATACTAGTTTTTAAAAACTTTCTGTATTAGGAATGTTGAAAATGATCCATGACTACTCAGTGCCATAAAAACAACTACTTACACTATTTCACAGGTCTTCACTACATAACTCAAAGATATGCCTGAGTATCATAGGAGCATCATGGCCATACCCAAAAAGGAACATAAATTCATGGACTCAGTCCTTCACCATCAACTGATTCTGATGTTGTACACTGCCTGGGTGGGAGAAGGGAGTAAAACCCAAGATTTCCCTCCATTTCCAAATATATTCTAAATCCAATCAACTTAGTAGGCTAAGGTAGGAGGATGTTCAAGGTTAGCATTGGCTAAATAGTGAGTTCAATGCCACCTTGGTTACCTAACAAGATCCTCTGACAAATAACAATGATAATAATAATTCTGCGTCCCCTCTTCTGCTTCCTCTGTCTCCAACAGTGCTCACTAACTTCTGTATTGGGTTCAAGATCGCATGTGAAAACATGAATGTTAGCTTGTTTATAGCTGAGTGGGTGAAGTAATATGTCCAAAAGGGCAGTGGGGGTTGGGAGTGGCCTAGGAAATTGATGGCTCTTAAAAGAGCCTAGGGTTGGTAAGATGACCTGTAAATGGGTAAATGTGTTTGTTGTTCAAGCCTAATGACCCAAGTTCAATCCCCGGAACCCACGTGAAAATGGAAGGAGATCACTGATTCCACAGAGTTGTCTTCTGACTTCCACACATGTGCTGTGACACATGCATACCCAGATAAACATTACACACATGGACACACAATAGCAACAACAATAATAATATTAAAACAAAAACCGTCTATCAAGCACAGCCCAAATGATCTCTGCTTCCTCACTGTGTTGAATCTATCCTTCATTTCTTCTATGACCTGACCCATTTACTCAGCAATGGGAAGGCATTTCTGCGGTGTTTGGTACATAGTTGCCAGTATGCATGAAATTTCAGTTTGATTAGCATATGTTCATTGCATTCATTTTCTTTCAGCCAAATGCTCCCTAGATCTTATTTGCTATGTATTAAGCTCCACCTAGATTCTCAGGAATTCTAATGTTTTCCTTCCTTTCTCAGTAATGCCCCAGTGGGGAACATGCAAGAGTACTGCTTTATTCTAGAAATGGCCACGGTAGGAATAATACTGAGCTTCTGCACGGCACTTACACTCATTGCCAGTGATTGTCAGTTTCATAAAAATAAAGTGTAATGTTCACAAGCATGCCCAGCAATTATAGCAAATACCAAAATTAAAACAACAGAAAAATTCATGCACTGTTCTAGTATCCTTGTCACATGATTCTGTTATCATGTTTGCATCTGTGAACTGAGTATCATTCTTCCACTCTGAACCCCAGTAATATAAAAATCGTTTTTTAGCAAACACCAAGAACACTGAATATTACAAACCATGTACGTGACTGAGGAAGAATAATACTCATCGGTAAAATTGTTGTGTTCAAGTGACTCTGTGCTGAAGCCAAATATCACAGAGGGAACTCAAAGGAGGATGATGCCTCCTTTTAATACAGGAGGCAAAACCTGCTTTCTGGAGTATTGCTGGAAGAAGTGCTATAGTTATTTACTGTTATTACTAATTATTTTCAGCTGTTTGCTATAGACTCTGTTGATTGCCTTATTGATGTTAAACCCAATGTGTAAATGTGCATGTATATAGATGTTTTCTGTGTCATATTTTATTGCAGAAATAAGGACATATAAGGAAGGCCCTGAGGGAAAGATAGTCACCTCGAGCTGATGGTCATAAGCTAAGGCTTGGGCAAATTCTGGGGCAAAAATATAGAATGCATTTAAGTTTATACCCACCTGAAGTCCATGAAATAACTGTAGAACTAATGCAACAAAGTCAAAGACACCAGAGGAGAACAAAATCAATAGGTCGAGAGGTATACAGCTTAGAGGATGTTAGAGAACATTCCACAATGGGAAGCAAAATCAAGCTCACCAGGGCTGAAATGGTAGCAGGAAGTTTCTTGTGCCCACACAGTTTACATTTGTTAACATCTAAGCTTGTATTTGTGTAAGACTCTGTAAAAAAAAAATGCTTACCACGGTTTAACTTTTAGTGATAATGACGAATCAACATGAAAGTTCCTGGGGAGATTAACTGAACAGCACTCACTTGGGATCATTATGGAGCAGGAGCTGGAGAGATGGCTCAGTAGTTAAGCACAGCACTACTCCTGCAGAGGACCCATTTGGTTCCCAGCACCCACATGGCAGCTAACAACTGTCCTTAACTCCAGTTCCAGGGGAGCCGATGCCCTCTTTTGGCCTCTGTAGGCATTGCATGGCATGTTCCACTTAGATACAGTCAAAATACTCATACCCACCTAATAATAAATAAACAAATAAATATACACATAAATAAATAAATCATTACAGAGCAAAACCCAATTCTATCTAGCTTTCTCTGCTAGTGACAGGATGTAATCATTGACATATTCTAGGTGTATATGATGTCACAGACACCTGAAATTATAGAAATTTCTGGAGAATCAAGTAAGGAAAAGCACTTTCCTCAAATACCTGTTTGACAAACAACCTTTCAAAGATTTCATCAATTCTTAATTTCTCCCATGTGACTAGCTAGAAACAAATCATGTGTTCCTGAAGGAGCCCAGTGCGCAGTATACAGTAGGCACTGAAACCAGCTCATAGAATGAATCCATGACATTCAAAAGTTCACCTGTAACTACATTCATAGGAGTTTTTATGTGATCTTCTGGCTTTTTGGGTTGATTTAGTTTTCACACCGAGTTATACACGTTAATGTGAAATCTGCTTCCACTGAATGTTTTCTCAGTTTGGAGGCAATGCCAATGTGATTCCAAGATTCTCATTAAACCTACAAAAGTCACATGACTCATAGATGTTTTTCCCTCTGAGGCCCTTCACAGCAGTGAACTAGCTGAGCATAGTCACTCAGCCTCCATTGTTAGTACCCTTGGGTCACATGACTCAGCATCTCTCCTGTGTTACAAGTGTTCCATCACTGCTTGACAACACCAAGGCAAGCAATTTACAAGCCTAAGAATTTTACACATTTTTTTCCTATTTTGTGCCAATATTCTCTAGGATCTGCGTGGGTATTTTTTAAAAACCTGCATGTTGGCAGAGATGATGTACTTTTGATTTCTGAAAATGAACAGTGCAAGCCAGGACTTACAATTCATAAATAAATTTCCATGTTTTCTCTGTAGGATATAAATACTCTAAAACTCAGTCTACGCATTCAAATCTGAGCAGGGAACTGCACCAAATCCAGTGAACTGAGGTACCTCCTGAGAGCAATGAAGCATCTCTGGATTTTTAGGATATACAAAGCAGCTAAGGGCAAACCACAGATGCTTCAGTCAAACCCACCAACTTGTTAACGCAGACCATTTGTCAAGTGGTCACCATGATAACAGCCTGCATACTGGGCAACGATCTAACCTGTGTTTAGGCTACCAGGCTTGTCTACCCCCCCAGAGATTCTTTTGAACAGCACTAATTATAGTGATCAATAGTGCTGTGGTTTGAATATAAAATGTCCCCCATAGGCTCATTTGTTGGAACTCCTGCTTCCCTGCTGGTAATGCTGTTTTGGAAGGTTGTAGACCCTTTAGAGGAACAGCCTTTCAAAGCAAGTAGGTCACTGGGGGGTAAAGATTTATACCCTGGCTTCATTCCCTGCCTATTCTCTGTTTCTTGACTATGGATACAACATGACCAACTGCCTCAAAGTCCTGATCACAAGATACAGGCAGTTCTGGAGCTCAGAATTCTGGAATGAGGGAATTGACATGGTTGGTGCATTCATTCTGGAAGATGTAGAGGGAAATCTGCTTCCTTAGGTTTTCTAGTGTCTCAAGGACCCCTGTCTTGCTTGGCTTCTGATCCCTTGCAATTATCATCCAGCCTCTTGCTTCCTTCTTCACATCTTCCTGTCTTACCTAAGTAATCCAAGACATGGTCTCCATCTCATTCTTTGACTTAACCCTGTCTGCAAACTCTACTATGTAACATTTTCACAGGGACTATAATTTGAACCCCTTTGGAAGGGCATCATCCATCCTAACATAGGGAACCAAAGACACAAATGTAGAAGCTCTTCTTACTTAGGGTATCATTTCTCCCCTTAAGCCATCCTAGACAAAAAGAAGAAATTAAAACAATATAAAACGATGCTGCAGTAAATAGTTAAGAATTTGGTCTAGCCATAGTCACAAAAAGACCAAGATCTGGGCAAGATCCATTTCTTTGGTCCCCCATTTTGATTCCCAGAACCTAACAGCCTTGAATGCTTCTCTTGCTCTCTCCAGCTGTCTCTGCTAAGGCCTAGACAAAAACACCAAATTGGTTCAAAGACTTCCTAACACCTTTCAGGATCACTCTGCAAATGTTCTTATGCAAAGAGACAAACCCAGAAATGCAAATGTTTCAAAAGTGCCCAACTCATTGTTTAGAACCAGGTTGGCTTGAAAACCTACATGTAAAATGCAAGGACTGCAGATTCTCTTTATTGCTCAAATGTTCCAGAAAGTACTATCCCTAGGGCTGTGTTGTGCCATTTGGAATGAAAATGAGCATTATATGAAAACCTAGGTGTATCTAAAGGTCAGTCGACTTTTTACCAGATGTCCCACTCCCCCATGACAGACTTGGCTGTAGGAGTGGTTTATAAATTTCACTTGGGGGAAAATAAATGTATTTTTAATAACACGTTTTTGTTTCAACTTTGGCTCTTCCTTAAATTTCAAAAGCACAGTGTCATGTCCAGTCTTTTATTTTCTAATTATTCAGTCAATGTTTGTTACAGAAGCAGAATATTTTTAAATGTTTAAAATTAAATTCATCCTTCCTTGGCCCCAAATGTTTTTGCTGACCCCTGTCCTCTTCTCTGACTGTTTCCTTTCCTGTTCCTCTCTGTGAATGTAACCCAACCCAGAGGCCAGGGATGAGCTGCAGATGGTACCTCAATCAACTGGTTTTGGTTGAGTTCCCTACTCAGATTTGACTCTGTTTCTTCCCCAGGTTCATTCCCTACACCTAATGTCATTAAATTCTGCAATGTAATTGGGGACTACTTCTCTGTCCGTACTTAAAGTCATGCTTTTTCTCCTCTCTTGCCTGTGTGTTCATAACAATTTTGTATATCACATTCTTGCCTCCAATACTGTTCACCTTGTTCAGTCATGTACGCTCTGGACAGAGGGAGCAGAGGGAAATGTTAGTGGTATGTCACTTCCCCTGACTCAAACATTTCAGCCCTCCTTTCATCCTACTGCCTAGTAATTAAACTTCACACAACTAATTTTGGCACAAAAGGCCTTTCATAATCTCCCGTCAGCCTCCCCTCTAAGCATTTTCTCTTTGGGGGCTTCTTATCCCATTTCTGAAGCCTCTATGTTAGCTATAAACCTCCTTCAACAAAAATTAACAAGAAAAATTCCTGTTATTCAGAATTTACAATCTCTTAGAAGAAATTAAACTGTGTTTTTAAAGAAGATAGTTAAATACAGTCACAAGGGTGGAACAAAGTGCTTTGAAGTTTGAAGGTTAAAATGAACAAGCTAGGGGACTGGCGTAGTATTCACGTTATATATTTCCAGGATAAATTTTGCAAACGGTTATAAAGAAAATATAAACACACATTCACGATGGGAAAGAAAGAACATCATTCAGATCTTTTAAAGACTTCAGTCTGATTTTACAAGTCTTCCCATTTTAACGACTTGGGTGGAAGCTGTAGCTGATTTAGAATACAGAGAGAACTTGGTAGGCAGCTTCAGCACCTGGGGCAGTTTCAGACTAGGCTAGGTGACCTAAAAGGGGAGAACACAGAGAATTCTTAAGTGAGTTATCAGTAAAACATACAGGTCTGCTGCAGAGAGGTAACAGCTTGTTCACAGTGAGCCCCACTACTGCTGGCGGTGTAATGTTTCTCATTTCCATTGTTGACTGTGATTGACCCCATTTCCTTCCTGTCTTTCAGCTCTCTCTCATTGATCTTCATTGGCCTTCTCCAATTTAGATCCTGCAGTTCATTAATCCACCTTTTTTTTTCCTGCTGCCTCCCATTTGCCTAACAAAACTCTGAACCCACATCAATCTTAGCCCACACAGCCCAGGTTGGATGCAGCCCACATGTTCCACATGAACCCACAATAAATGTTGGGCCTTCTCTCCAGTGAAGCTCTCAAGAGCTCAAGAGCTGGCTCACTTCCCCTCCTCCTCAGAAGATCAAGTCATTCTTCCCAAGCAACTTCCTCACCAACAAGAAAGGGATCTATCTTCACCCTTATCTTGACATCTTAGGAGAATTTTTCTTCTTATTGAAAGTGGTCCTGGTTTGGTACACCTGAAATGGAGCTGATTTGACAAGTATCTAACAAGGATACCAATGTGGCTAGTCCTGAGATCATGGTTATGACTTTTTATTGTGATTCGCAAGTATAGGAACTCTTCCCCTGTAGGAAGACCCAGAAATTCTCCTCAAACCCTGTCATCTTTCTTTCATTAGTGGCCCTATCGTCTCTGAACAAAAGCATATAAATAAAGAAACTCATTAATTTTGAAAAAGAATAAGCCCTCTCTCTTGTTAATTCATGTTACATATCATCTTCCCTTAAATCGAGCCTTTATAAATGTGTGATGAACACTTTTCCCCTACACATCACTTTTTAAATCCATTACTTTTTTAACCCTACAATGACATATAAATTGCCTTTGCCAGCATCACCCAGAATCTGCTGGCTGCTAAATTCAATTGGTGTTCAATACTCTAGCAACATTTTGTTTCTTCCTAAAACCCTGTCTTCCACCATCTACCATGAAAGTATCTGATCCCATTTCTATAACAATACATTTATAGCCTGTTCCTAGGATTCCATCCTCTATTCCTGATTTCAACACCTGGTCCAGGAGTTCCAGCCATGCTCACCTTCCTATTGCCTATTCTTTGTTTTTTTCTAAAAATCTGATCTCATGGGTTCAATCACTGTGGGAGTTTCAATGAGAAATGTCCTTCATAGGCTCAAGCATTTGAACACTTTGTTCCCAGTTAATGGCGTTATTTGGGGAGATCATAGACTATTTAGAAGTATAGCCTTGTTAGAGGAAATAGGTCACTGGGGGGAAGGCTTTGAGAATTCATAGCCTTGCCCCACTTCTACTTTGCTCTCTCTGCTTCCTGTTGGTGATTGAATCTGTGAACTCTCATATTCCTACTCTGGCCACTATGTCTGGCACTTGCTGGACTATCATCACTCTGGAACCATAAGTTAAAACAAACTCCTTCATAGTCGCTTTTGGTCATTTTTCACAGCAACAGAAAAGTAACTAATACAATTACCATCAACATTTTGAAGATTTCTAAGTGGATGGTTTCTCCCTTGAGATCTCAACCCTTATGTACAAGTACTTACTCTAAGCTTTCTGCCTGTGATAAACTTAAGACTTTTAAAGTCAACGTACCTAGCACCAAAATCTGCACTTTTACTTTCCTCTTCTCTGTTTCTCCTCTCAGTGAACTATGAACCTTTTCATCATATAAGCAACAGAGGCATTATTTGCTTTCCTTTTTAATAAATATTTTCATTGAGTTTTTGTGTATTTCATACATTGCAATCATATTCAGCCTCCCTTTCCTTCTCTGCACACCCCCATAGCTTGCCCACAGGACTTCACACATTTTGTCATATATGTTTAAGGCCTATCAAGTCAAGTTTGTGTACCCAGATGTCCCTTGGTGTGAGTTCATCCACTGGAGTCTGTTCAGCCTATCTAGTGTCACTACCTTAAAGAAGATGAACTCTCCTTCACCCAGCAGTGATCAGCTGCCAATAGTTCCTAAGCAAAGTTGTGGCCTCCTGCCAAGTTCCCGGGTTCTATGTTGGTTTTTGTCTAGGTGAGTTTGCATGGGTCTTGTGCATGCTATCACCATTGCTGTGCCTACATGAGCAAGGCCCCAGGAGCCTATAAGACTCTGTTTCCTTCTGGTCATGCACCTCCTTTCTTATCCATGCCCCTCATACATCCATATTCTACCAGTCTGCTCCCTGTAATGTTGCCCGGCCTATCCTGTCCTCCTGCCACTCAATCAACGTGGACCTTTTCCATTTCTTTTCTGGACCGAGAATCGCCCTGCTCTCTCCAGCTTGGGTGACATGCAACCTCATTCCAACAAATAGCAAGCAGGGGTGATCTAGCTAAAGCATACATATATTAATAAAATCCTTCAGTGTCTCCCAGAGGCTTCTACAGTGAGGTCTATTCATCTCACTGCAACTCACAAAGTCTATAGAATCTACCACTATACCTAGATCAATTCCAGCTCAGCTCCAATGCTCCTCCTGGGGCCCTAAAAATCCAACTACATACAAGTGCTCAACTTTCTCTCTCCATTAAATCACAGCTTCACCATTGCTTATGTCACCAGCTCCAAAGAGACTATCTATCCTTCCTCACCCACTGCTGCCACCTTTGTTCTTCAGCAGAATGATTCCTATTTGGCTCCCAAGACTTCATTCTTTCTTTCCTGCATCCTCCTGGAAATGTCCTCTTCTTCTTCTACAGTGGTTAAGACCATTTTCTATAACTATCTCACCTCCTATATCTAACTCCACCTACTTCTGTCTACCAGAGGATTATCCTATCAAGATCTGGAAACAGGTCTAGGGTTCTGCTCTCTGGCATACAAGAGTTTCAAGAATTTTTTTTTAATAAATAACCTTAATAGTTTCCATCTTCCCATTGGCAATTTCTGGGAAGGTAGCAATCTGAGGATAACTTTTTAAACCAGGAGTGGCAGTTTTTCCACCCTGATTAGCTACCCTGATCTTTCTTCTCCCTTCCCCCCTGCCAAATTCAAGGAAAAACCATTTGTAAGAATAAAGTGGAAGATTCATAGGCTTTCAGTGTACCAGCCAGTGCTCAGTCTGGAATTGTGTTTTGTTTATTTTCTTGTTAGAGTATAAAACCACTTCCACATTTTCAGAGAGCTCAGTGGACCCTCCAGTGATATTACACCATGTAAACCTCAGTCCTTGTCCTACCTAGGAGCACATGTTGTCTGAAGTTCATTTACTTTTATGATAAAAAAAAGCCAGGGTTCCATTCCATGATCTGAATGACTATACAGAATGTGTTCTCTGAGACAAAATTGTAACTCTGAGTGTCTCAGCACATTGGCAATGCAGAGAGTTCCTTTTAAAGTTCAGTTTTAGAGGCTGTTTATTCTGCAGCAGTTCAAGCTCAGACCAAAGTGATTGTTTTCCTGGCTTAAATTGTATTGCGGATCTCAAGGAAAAGAACATAAACAGTTGGCAAATTTACAGCCTTTAAACAAAATTGCCTTAACTTGAGGGGATTCCCTAAATATTGTTTTCTTATCATTTTTTCTAAGAATTTTCCATTGCACAGGCACTCAGAAACATGAAGTGTCATAGGACTGCTGCAATCTCAAATTCTCAAAAAAAATAGCTTTGTAATCTAAATACTATACATGTTGGGTACCACTGCCAAAAAGGAGGAGAAGGGATAACAGAACTCAGATGATGTTATTCATTTGCATCAATACTTTAATTCTGTCAGCAAAACTAACACACTATAAGCCAAGGCCAAGAATCCACACCAGGAAGACTTCCAATAAATGCAAAACAAACTTGTGATTTCCTAAAATCAATGCCTTTGCATCTCTTTCTCTTCAATTTAACTCTTCAGTCTACAATTTCATTCACTCTCTTGTTAATATCTTCCATTCCTTGCTTCTACCATCAAAAATGTTTGCCAAGCCCCCAATCTGGAAATCGCTAACATTGTGGACTTCTACTGTGTGTCCACCATTCTCAGCGCCTTATGCATATTCATGGTCTTGATGGGTGGAGGGGAGGTAAACGTGTTTAATCCATAGATATGGAAATATTGAGGAGGGGGGAAGGCTATTAAATGTTGGCTGTCTGTCTGGAACTCTCTTTTGTAATATTGTTGAGCTCTAGCGAGAAAGATCACAGAAGCAATCAAATTGTTACCACTATAAATTTTAGCCATTTCTTCACTTGGGCTGTCAGCCCTGTTCAACAATTTCACTACACCTCCAGAATCACCTCCTTAGCCCTTTCCTTTCCTCCTCTTCTCCCTCCATTCGAGGAGGTTTGTGTCCCACCTATTTCCCCATGAAAGTAGAAATTACAGTCAGAAATTCCTTCGACTTGCTATTGCCTACTGCTATGGAAGATAAGCCTGACTCTCATCTAGGAAAACTGAATTGAATGCCCTTTGCCTTTCTCAAGGACTCCATCCTCTCAACTGCTCCCCTACTCCTTCCTCTTCTACGTTCAGTTTTGCCTCCCCCTTTATTCCGTCCAGTCAGTGTCTCTCTTCTTTCAGTGCCACAACCTTCCCTGAGCCCCGCCTCTGGATCCTTTATTTCTATATCCTTACTTCCTACCTGTTCCTCACCCTTCTCCAACACGTGTTTTGCTTTTTCCACCTCGCAGAAATTGTTCTTGTCAAGGTCACAAAGCACTCTGTTCAGTCCTTATTTCAGAGGCCATCTCAGCTGCATTTGGACTGAAAACATTTTCTTTGCTTTGTCACTCTGATATCCCATAGTTTTATTTATTTTGGCTTCCTTTCGGTCACTTTGGTTGGTTCCTTCAACCATAGTCTCCTTAAATGACAGCTCTATCTTAGGTCTTTGCTCTTTTTGTTTTCACATCAGATATCCCAGGGGACCTCATCCACTCCTCTGGCTTCAGTGACTATTTGTTTGCCAGGGTCTTTCACTTCCCTATGACGAACCTAGCCCACCCTCTTCCCCTGTTCACCTGTATATAGATGAGTCATGATAACTTCAATTCAAAATTTCTAAGTCTAACTTCATTCTCTTCCCCACAAACCCTGCTCCTTTATCAGGGGTCCATATATATTACTTAAATCAGAGACTTGAACAGAACCTTCTACCTCATTCCACAGGGTCAGATCACTACTAATATGAGGGCCATGCTGAGTATGTCTCCTAAACCTTCTTTGCGTTCATCTATTTCTCCCTGTTCTTCACGGCCACCACCCTGAACTAACTTACCATTATTTTTGACTCATGCAAGAATTGATTCAACTTGTTTACTTTCCCCAACACAAACTTCACTTCTGCTTCAGCTATTATCTGTACTGAAGCCAGTGTAATACCTAATACATTTTAGAAGATTAGTCTGATCATGTAATGGCTTCAATTGCCTTTCAGATACAATCCCCAAACAGGAAGAATGGGTTCCAGTTGTGTCTACATCCCCCTCCACACCTTCCCACTGGCTCTGTGTTGCAGTGTCAGAAATCTACCACAAGCCCTAAGTCTCCACAGACTGCACTTAGAGGCTGATTCCAGGATGCATTTTGCCTTGCACCTCTCATGATCCTGAATTTCTCCCATTACTATATGGCCCTTTCTTAAGTTACTGTCCTCTTTAATCTTGCTTCCTAAAGTAAATCAAAATCTCTTGGCATATGCACTCTTCATTGTCTATAAATTTCATTCCATTATTACTTAGCTTTCAGTGTGTAGTTGACCATATCCATATAGGGAAGAAATATATTTGTTTCATCAACATTATGTTTACAGCAGCTCAAACAGTGATGCATGGGTAATAGTTGCTTGTAGAATTGTAAAATATCAGTTTTCTATCATTCTACAACTAACTAGCTTTATTATATATTCGGTGGACTCTGTGTATACTAACCTTATCATTTCTGTTTCACACTTAGGAGCTGTCAATAGGCATTGTCATTTATGTACTAAATAAAATATTGCTTTGAGACTTATTGCACCCATGGCATGTCTAGCAATGTATTACTATACAAGTCATGGAAATGCCAGCAGGAAATCTTTGGTCATATGTTCTGATAACGAAATAGCCTACAAATAACCTTTACAAAAAAAATTTTAGTAGTAAGACATTTTGTGTTTTGAAACATAAAAGTTTTCTATTTCATTGCCATAATGAAATATGGTATGTGTGTGTGTGTGTGTGTGTGTGTGTGTGTGTACATACTTGTGTGTGCATGCATACTTTGTTGACAACCTTCCATGAGGACATGACTTCCATACAAACATGAGGTCACCCACACATATTATTTCAAAGATGATGTCAGGTATTTGTTTAAAGATTTTTTTTATATGAAAGTTAGGAACAGCCGAGTAATACAATCCTTTCTAAATTGTTTCAAATCCAAAGATAAGTACATACTGTTCTTTTCAGTGATCCTTGGTTTCTGTTGTTGCTTACTATGCTTGTTTGTTTGGGTTTTATTTTTGGCCTTGTTTTATTTTGTTTTGTTTTGGAAAGGGAGGCCATTAAAGCATCTCAGATGGCTCCAAATGCCATGCCTCACACATGACTCCTTGATTCTCAAGCTGTCATGTGGGTAAAAATCACACTTATTGAAGAAACACAATAATGACAGCTCAGAGGCTGAGGCTGAAACTTGAAAGTAATTGAACCATTTAACCACTATTTACTGGCTCAGAATTTCTCCTCAGAAATGACCCTTCACTAAAAGCCTGTGTTCTTGTCACATGCTGAATTCATTGCCTTTTGGACATGCTCTGTGTACAGTGACGCTTGCTCCAGTGCTGACACTAACCACGCTGTCTTCTCAGCTCCCAGTGGGATGGCTTTCATCCAGGCTCTGCCTTATCTTTAAGCAGAAGTTTTCACATTTTAGTCTGCATCAGAATCACTTGGAATGTCACAGATTGTGGGGGGTCCCACACCCTGAGTTTCTAACTCATAAAGAGTCTGAGGTCAGAAGATCTGAATTTCAAAGTTACCCTCAGAGATGCCAGTAGGATTGATTGAGGTCCCAACTTGCTCTGAAAACTGCCCTGTCTGAAACATAGGTCTTTCCCCTAATCCATAGCACTCCTCCCCTCCAAATTAAAGATAAGCAGTAACTTCCTTTTGACAACCTGCATCTCATTCTTCCATGATTTCTCTAGGCCAGTATTGCCCAGTAGAAATGTCATATGAGCCACAGATGGATTTATTTATTATTTATTTATTTAGGTTTTTATTGGTATGGAAGAGGGAATCTGGGGAAGGATTTTCTGTAGCCTAGGCTTGCCTCAAACTTGAAATGTAGCTGAGGACAACCTTGAATGTCTGCTATTCCTGCTTCTGCCTCCTGAGTGCTGAGATTACAGTTATACACCACTACTTTCCATTTATGCATTATTGAAGCCCAATAGAGGGTTTTCTGTGCATGGTAGACAAGCACACTACCAATTGAGCTACAGCCCCAACCCCACAGATGTAATTTTAAATTTTCTAGTAGCTACATTTAAGAAAATGATAGTCAGTTTTAATAACATATGTTTTCTATAATGTATATAATAGTCATTTTATCTCACCATCAGTCAACATATAATCAATATAAAATATTAATGAGCTATTTTACTTTCTATTGTATTATATTCAAATATGCAATGTCTGAAATTAGGTGCATAATTTTTACTACTTTCAGAAAGTTGTACCTTGAAGTATACATGTTTCTAGTGATGCCTGGCGCCACATGTCGTGTCTGTTATAGTGGACAGCTGCAGCATTAGATGTTTAGAGTCAAAGCAACTAGAGCTTTGGGGCTCTGTTTATTCCGTCCCTTGTTATGACTTCCTTCACTTCACCTCTTCAGGCTCAAGATATGCCAGGCACACTAGCAAGTTAATAACAAATCTTAAGTAGAAATATACATATACATTATACATATAATACATATATCATCAGGCATTCATTTGGATTTTAAAATGCATGTCAGTATTAGAGTGAATTCTTTCTTTTTATGCACAGAATTAAATATAAATATGTTGTGATACCTTCCTTTAGTACACTTTTTTTTTAACTTCACTGTTCTCTAGCCCTTTTATCCCATTCACCTCCCCGTCATCAGCAGTTCTTCCCCTAGTAAAATAATCTATCCACACTTGTATAATCCTACACAAACATAAACACAGAAGTCTGTTTGTCTACATTTGTCTTATTAAACTAGGATCGTATTATACCCACTTCTCTGTATAATTGCATTTTTTATTCAATAATAACTCATAAAATCCCTGCAAGTCAGCTAGAAGTTGTAATTCATTCCTTTTAATGACCGCAAAAGAATCTAAGGAGTAGGATAGTATGATATGTTCAATATTTCTGTTATTGGCGAGCAGTCACATTTTATCCTCTTTTACACACTAAGGTAAGAACCCTACTCTGTACAAATGTATATATAATATCTATTTTTGCCTACTCTTTCTTTTACTTACCTTGCAGCATCATTTTAAGGCCTGAACTTGAACTTTTTTCTGCCATACCTGAACGCTTTCTTTCCAACAAGAGAGCCTACCATTAGCAGTCATTCAGTAAGCAAAGGGTACACAGCAGCGTGTATCCCCTTAACCCTCTCCTGAGAACTGCTGTTCAGGTAATTTCTTCACTTGTCCCATTTCCTGGCAAACAGTAAGCAAACACGGAAGAAATCCACAAACATTTTATTACTGTATGTCTACTCAGTTTGCAAACAAATATCAATTGACATAAGTAAGATAAATGTCCTCATTTATATTTTACAATTAAGGAAAAAGAAACATGAGACTAGAAATCAAAGGACCTAGACTTAATAACCTCACCAAAGTTACTCAGACTGTAACTCGGCTAATAACAATAATCAGGATGATAAATCGTAGTGGTTACCTATTCTGCTGTGTTACATGGCGGGCACTGTTCTGAGTGCTTCACAAATACTTCATTTGTCTCTTCAACACCTCCAAAAAATAGGTTCTCTCATTATTTTATTATGATAACTCTTCGTGACTGAAGACACTGAGTTCAGAGAGACAGCCAAGGTCCAGAGTAGAGCTGACATGGGAATTGTCTAGCACCAGGGTCCTAATTCTTCGGCTTATCCCGTTTCTTTAAACTTAGCATCCTCATATGTAAAATGGGTAGGGCCACACGAACCCTGACTAGTGTTAGGATAGCTGAGGAGAAATATAACCATGACTTGAAAGCTTCAGAATTCTAACGAAGTGGGGCACTCATGAGTCAGTGTGGAAAATTTAGCTAAGCAGATGGCAAACAAAGCCATTTTCTGAACACCTCCTGAAGGTGAGAGTGAAAGATAGAGCCAGATAATGCCAAACTCCACCTGGTGCTCAGTGTCTGTTGATTTGCCTGAATTTAGGAAAAGAGCAGCCAACCTTTATCTCTAATATGTATCTTGACCATGTTCTTCCTCTTTGGGCTCTGGCCCTTGCATTTACTTAATTGGAACACCAAGCTATAAATCTTATGTACTTTAAGGGCCAGAACACTCTCCAGAGTTCTCAGATTGAA
Organism: Nannospalax galili; assembly: GCF_000622305.1. Classification (NCBI taxonomy): domain Eukaryota; kingdom Metazoa; phylum Chordata; class Mammalia; order Rodentia; family Spalacidae; genus Nannospalax; species Nannospalax galili. The sequence goes on from NW_008360326.1 coordinate 530,681, forward strand.
ATCTTTGTGGGAGTTTGGCAATACTGAATTTTCAAATAAAATAATTAACAGTCACCTTCAGGGCTGCCTCTGAAAAAGCGATCCTTCCTGAATCATGCCAGCTTATTTTGAGGAAACTTTTTGTTTTGAAGTTTAATAAAAAGGTTTCGAAAGTAATGTAGAAACTAGTGACTGGATGCAGGTGGAGAGCTCTTTTCCCTCTCTGTAGTCCAAGGCTCCTGCTGTCAAATTGAACTTCATTCCTCTCTCTGCCCATGTCTAAGAAAGCCCTCAGAACCAGTTGCAGAGAAGGTCCAAGGTATGGCATTCCATCTTAACTGTGGTCATCTCTAATCGTAGGTTTTATTAGCAACATTTTTTCCAAGATTGTAATCATTGAAAACAGGCACAGCTGATCAGAAAACCTATTTGTTTCACTATAACACAATAAGCTCCACCAGACTTGGTGAAGCAGAGAATTAAAATCAGTTAGAAGGAAGGACATAATCCAATCCAATTCAATTGCAAACTGAAGCCTACAAGCCTACTATTTGCTGAAACAATGATTTAGATGCTCTGCCGAATAAATATAGGATGTTTATGGCTTTACGCAATAGGAATCTGCCTCATTTATGCAGCAAAAAGATCATTTACAACTAATTTCTAAAAGATACTAAGTGTCAATACTGAATTTCCAAATCAAGGCTGGCGCTTGCAATACTCCAAAGGGGATTATTAAGCAGTATGAAGTTGTTATCAGAAGGAGAATTTTCTGGGAAGCCATACTAATTTATAATCATAAAGTGCCTAGCCTGGTTTTTCTAGTCTCCAGGAAGCAGTGAGTGCGGTCTTAAAGAGTATCTGCATTGATAAGCGGTGGGGATAGGACCTTGTCTTCTGAGGACTCGCCATACCAACCTCACTGTCTTCTGTGCTGATCACAATGTCTTCTTGGCCATATGTGTTTTTTGGGAATGAAGCCTGCCCTTGGGGAGATGTTGATAAAGCTCTCAAAGGGTCATTTCTCTACCACGCATGTGAATTTTGTAGTTAGAACTTTGGCTTCCCGTTCACCTATTCTCCCTTTTGCATGCACGCATGCACACACACAAATACACACACACAAATACACACACACACACACACACACACACACAGGTAATTAAATATACAAGCTATTTGTGTCTACTTCAGCCATAACACTTCAGGTGCTATCAAAACTTAGAAGAAATGAATAGTAGGTCTTCTATTCAAGAAAATTGCCTTCTGGAATGGAGCATGGAGAAATAGCTCTGTACTCCCACCTCAATTTCTTATTATTTGTGTGACTTTAAGAAAGTCACTTGACATTTCTAAGTGTCCTTATCTCACCTGTAAAATATATTTTTAAGAAAAAGTTCACATGAAGATAAAACAAGATAGTGCATGAAGAGCTCTTTAAAGTTTTTAAAAGCTAGGGGTGGTGGCACTTGCCTATAATCCCAGCACTTGGGAGGCTGAAGCAAGAGGATCTAGAGCTTGAGGTCAGCATGTACTACATAAGGGAAACCCTATCCAAAAAAAAGAAAAGAAATTGAAAAGGTGTTAACTGAATTGAGAATTGTCCAATAGGTCTGGATCTCACCTGCGACTCTTACAAGAGAAAATTGTAGCATCCGGAAGAGGAGAGCATAGGATTCTGACTAACATTTAGGATAAATCAAAGTGTCCTGAAATTTGCTCTCCTGAAGTCCCATCAACAATTTATCATCAGAAATAAATAATTATCACCTTCCTATGATTGGGGAAATCTATTATATATGAATAAAACATTTCTCTTCCCCAGAAAAGCTATAAAATCCAGCCCTCCTTAGAGCTAGGGGCAGGCACTTAACTAGGCTCTGTGAACAGATATACCTGCAACAGACTTCAGATAACAAACTAATGATTTCTAGAAGTGCAAGACATTCTAGCAAGGCTGGTAAGACAGGCAACTGTGAGAATGGTTCTGATAACAGCATCTAGAGGCCCATCTGGTGAAACTGATGTGCTACCTGCTCTACCAGTGTCCAAGGTGAGTGTTCACTGGGCCTGATCTGCAGCATAATTTTGATCCTTGCCTCAATTATGTTACCTCCAACTTGGTTCTCTTGGCTATGGTGGATACAACTGGATACAACTTCCTTCAGTAAGTGCCTTTTCTGTTTAAATTATCCAAAGCTGGTCTTATTGATAATTAATAGATATCTCCTCAGCCCCTAGAAACTTAATATTGTAATCACATTGCATGCAGCTCTGGCCTACTATGGGACCCTAGCAAAACTGCCCCCCTGAAAATAAATAAATAAACTTAAAAATAATTTTAAAACTTTAAAAATTAATAAACTTTGGCCCTCTAGATCTCTCATTTTCCCTCCTCCAGATCAAATCACACCATTTTCTGGAGCCTTTTCCACAGATTTAATTTCCTATAAGGGAATATCTGATCAGTCAGTTCAAGTCCATGTGCTAGTTGCTGATACTAATGTAAATGTTAAGTAAGCATTTCAGTTGGCATTTCTAATGCCTCAGAACAGAGGAGAAAGCGATGTTTCCAGTCCAAAGCCTATGAGATTTCTAGACTTCAGAAGCCCACATCTGCCAAGCTAGATCATGTTCTCTATTCCATCCAAAGGGGTCTGCATTCCGGTCATACAACAACACTGGAGAAATTTATAACCTCAGTGTCTTTCCTTATGATAACAGAGAGAGAGAGTCAGAGACAGAGAGAGACAGACAGAGATAGAGAGACAAGACAGAAAGACAGAGACAGAGAGACAAAAACAGATACAGAGAGATAAGACAGAGAGACAGAGGGACAGAGACAGAGAGAGAAGAGAAACAGAGACAGAGAGAGATAGAAACAGAGACAGAGAGACAAAAACAGAGACAAGACAGAGAGACAGAGACAGAGGGACAGAGACAGAGACAATTCCATTAAATACTTCACTGGCTTCCTGTTGCTGAAGAATAAAGACCCAAATCTTTAACGTGGTCAACAAGACCCAGAATCTAATATGGTCATAAATATTTAAAAATTGGCTGGGAAGTAGAAAGTAGAGAGGGTGGAAGTTAAAGCCTGATTCATAACATTTCCTGATTTCTGATTTAGGTGGTATAAACGTACCCACCAATTTCAAACCACTAAAATCATGTTGATGAAAGAATGAAATTCTTGATATTTAACAATTTCTTCTTGCAAGCCCGTATCCAATACACTTTTCAAACCAGTTAATCCCCAACTTTTCTCACTACACTGTCCACCCCAGCCACACGGATCTTTTCCATTTCCCCTGTGTCTCCCTCCACCCGCTGCTTCACTAAGCACACAACCTGCCCCCTGAACTAAGTCCAGTTCTCCGTTACAATGCACAGCTCTCTGCATTGCCTTCTTCACATACTTATTTCAAGTTATACTTAATATCCTTGTGCAATGTTTAGCATTTCAAGCAAACACAGATATGGAGGGCTGTGTGATCAGTGCTCTTTCAACTTCTTTTATCCCTGTAGTTCCTGTGCAATCTTCTATGGGGGTGGAATTTCAAGGACAGTCAAAAAAGAAAAGTTTAGTGCCTTTTCTTGGAATCACAGATATGACAGAGACCCTCTTATGCTCTGTTGGTTTCCTTAAATTTTTGTATTATAAAAACTGGGGGGAAATCCATCCAAATGCCTTTTCTCTGATCACATGATATTCTATGCGGGAACCTCATGGTACCTGAGGGAAACTGGGATGGGAAGACAGAAGGTAATGCTACCAAAAAGATAAATTTCAGACCTCTTGTAGCCTTAACTTCTAAGGAGATCTGCTATTATAGGCTTGATAAATTTCTCTTCCTTTTAAGATTTCTCTTGAATGGTTTTGACTACTGAAAATTGTTTATAAACCAGTTTTTATTTTATAGATGTACAAAATAAACGCTCAAAGAAGCACAGAATAATAGGGAAAAAATTTACATGTCTCAGGGCTGGAGAGATGGCTCAGCAGTTAAGAACACAGGCTGTTCTTTGCAAAAGACCCGGGTTTGAATCCCAGCACCCACATGGCAGCTAACAACTGTCCATAACTCCAGTTCCAGGAGATCTGACAGTCTCTTCTGTCCTCCATGAGCACTGCACGACACGGGTGCACTTACCTACATGCATACACATAAAATAAAAATAATGAAATATATTTTAAAAATTTCCATATCTCATGGGTGAAATGTTTCATGTATAAGTACTCTCACTTTTCCTTCTTTCCTCCTGACTCCTAGTCTCAGTAAAAAATTGCACTTCCAATTCTATCACATTTTAAAAATGACAAATCTCTTTGAAACTACACCATCTGGGTCCCCCATTTGTATTTGGATGACAAAGTATTTACCTAAAGTCACATAGGTAATCACAGAACTACAACTTGAACCAGATCTCCCCAGTCCTAAACCACTTCCATTGTTTCTTCATTGATCTACACATACCACCAATGAGAACTTCACTGCTATCTAAGGAAAGCATGGAAAACTTCAGTTCTTAAACTTATGCTTCTTGAAGACAATATGAATGTATAACATAAAAGTATAAAAATAAATAATGATCTATTGAAAAACAATCTTACTTCTTCCTACCCACAACTTAACATCCGCAGTGCTAGAACCAGAAGCTCAAGATTTGGGACAAAAACCATAGCACTACATCCTGGCATCCTTCTTCATTTCCTGGGCAACTAAAAACTTCTTGTAGGTCACAGAGATTTTTAATTCATACTTCAGTGATCCTGAACCCTAGACATGTGACCTCAGGTTATTATCCCTGTCTCTGAGATTCAATGTCATGAAGTTAAAAGCATGTCCCTTCTATGGACTGTTTTTTAAAATATTATATGAGACAAGTTCTGGCATAGCATAAGTGCTCAGTAATAGTCACCATATGTTTCTATCTATTAGTGAATATTTCTGTACTATAGTACTAGGCCTGGACTGCTCTATAGATTCAGTAAACAAGTTTACCTCTGACAAACACAAATCTAGCTAGTTTACCATATTTCACTCAGTTAAATAAACCCTTGCTGAGTTCTTAGTATCTGCCAGACTCAGCATTACACCTGCACTGTAAAAAATTAACAGACAGTTCCCATCTTCCAGGGCTGACAGTATAAGCCACAGCTGATGAAAGAGCTTCTACATGTTAAAGACCTCTACAAGAGAAGATCTCAGCACACCTCTGCCAACAGCCACATTCAATTTAATTTTCAGTTCTCTGTGGGACGTGTGTGTGTGCACGTGTGTGCATGTGTATGTGTGTGCATGTGTGTGTAATTCACTGAGAAGCAATGGATCTCCATTTCCCTCTTATTCTAGGCTCTAGAAGAATGAGTGACCAATTGGTCACCATTCCTATTTAATACGCCTCCACTCTCTGAGAGCTATTGAGCGATTGTTCTGTCTTCTCTTTCTACATTAAATAATTCCAATCCCTTAACCTTTCCTCAGAGGTCCTATTTGCCAGCCTTCAGTTTAATCATTTTCATTGCTCCCCTCTGGAGTTTCTCCAAGTCCTCGACATTAAAATGTGCTGCTTTGCCATTGAGTTCATTCTTCTGAGGAATGTATCCCGTCATATGGACAAGAACAAAGGAGAACAGCCTCCAAATAGAAGGACCATTGTAGGCAGAAGTAAGGATGATTTCCTATGAAGGGACTCATAGAGAGCACTCAATTCTCAAAGAAAATTAGCACTTACTGTCACCACTACTAAAGAGGAAGGGCTGAAATCAGATCAGCTTTTAAATAGTGGAACTACTCCACTTACAATTATCTAAATTATGTTCAAGTAGATAAGGCTATTAACAGCAAACCAAGACTTGCTGTGGTTACACCTGAGATTCTCAGATCCCAATCAATAAAATCCCTGAAATACGAAAGTTCACAAGATAAAACAAGAATTCTGGATTCTGTAAAATGCCTCTGGTCATCAGGTTGACAGATGAGAGCTTACTATGTCATTCACAGGCAACAGCTTTGGCCGGACTTGGCAAAGGCAAAGGATCTTTCTTTTGTGTTCTATCCATCAATATAATTAATATTTCTTGGGCTGAAAGTGCAGCAAATCTCAGTGACTCTTAAGAAATGATAGATAGAGGTTAATCAAATACATACTGATCACAGCATGCTATCAACACAGGCAGCAAGGAGCAAATATGAAAACCACAGCTCTAACAAAATATCCCTTCAAGACATGCACAGTTTATAAGGAATATATTTTCATACATTCTTCCCAGCCTTCTGTAATTATGCCAGTGAGTCTAACCAGCCTCCTGTGAGCCAGCAACACATCTACTTGCACACATGTATGTTTGCCACATACACACGCACTCATGCACACGCACAGACACACTAACTTATGTTTCCTAAACCAAGTTTTCAAACCTTTTAAAGAAGGAAGTCATGAAAACTCTTACTAGATAATGGTCTGCCTGTTTGATGAACTTCTTTGTTTCAAAACCGTTATTTTAAATGGAAAAGTTTTCTTTCCACTTCTGGAAAAGGTGAAATATATGCTTAAGGTGAAAGTCTTGGGTCTGGGGTAACAAGGGTATGATGTGTAAAAAGCAAGCATTACTCCTCTGGGTGACTCCAGGCAGGTGGTGGTCAGATCTAGCTCTGTTTCTGAAGGTACTTGGGCCTTGACAAGACCCTGCCTGACTTAAAACTGGCCAGTCAACAGATGCTGCTCAGTAGAAGTCTGTCATCAACAGGCTTGGGAGAACCAGCTTACATTATGGAACAACCTTCCTGCCAAGTTCTGCAAAGACACCTTCAGTTCTGATATCAGAAGAAAACTATGGTTTAGCATTGAATTTTTCCACAGAGCTGTAGTCACACAGATAACACAATCTATCAACCAATCAGATGTATGGAAATAATATAGTTAAATAATCAAAAGTTAAAATGAGGAGATAGGGTGGGATTAAGAACTAGTCATAGGATCAGAACAAGAAATACCATCCTGGATAACAGCAGATAATCACAAGCTATTTAATTATCACTGAAGTTGACTTGATTCATCATCTCTGCTCATGACAGTTTTCCATGCTGGGGCATGAATCCTGGATATTTGTTACAGACTGAAGGGAGGGTACATGAACACAAACACCGTGTATGTGTGTGTATGTTTGTGTGTGTGTGTGTGTGTGCATGCATGCAACTGTGTTCTAGAAACTCCAAAAAAATGGCATTTAAGGCCATAACATGTTAGGTTTTCCTTGATAAATATGCATTGTAAGTTAGTAGTTATTTTTGCAAAAGTCAACCTCCAATAATGGACTAGAACTACAATAACCTCTGATAAATTTGTTTGGTGGTTTAAAAAGTCTTGCAAATTCAAGGCAAGTATTAAAAAGCAGAAGTAGGGTGCTGTTGTTGACATACGTTACCAGGTTATATTGTAGTGACTATGGCAAGTGGACAGTTCTGCTGCTGGATACCAACCACCCAGTGCACCTCTCTTTACCTAATCATTCTTAAAAACCAGCGATTTGTACCTTTGTAATGCATTGCACCATGAGAAGGAATCTTTACTCAATTTCAATTTGGAAAATATCAATTAATACAGCCATCTAGATTCCCTATATGGAGAGATCCTTAAAAAAGATGTGAGAAAATAAATGATCCAATGGATAAAGGGGAAAAAGGTAGACAAGAAGCAGAAAAATGAGATTGGTTCATTTTTTTAAAGTCCATCTAAAATGAGCAGGTGGCATTTGCAATAAAGCTTTTCTGAACCTGAAAAAGAAAAAATTCCTGCTGACTTTCAAACACCAACCAGTTGGGTCATTCTTTTTAAAAAGGGGGAAAAAGATAGCCAGCAGATTAAAGGAACTCCATTTATAAAAATCAAATGAACCTCTAACAAAGCTTGTTTGGGGACATGAATAAATCATCCAGTCATGAATTATTCATTGTTATCAAGAAACAAGCTGGGGATTCCAGGAACTGGGCCGAATCTGGAGATGAGCAAGTTTATTGTCTCATGCCCACCACATGAAGGGAGAGGACCAGCCATGGGCATTGTCATGTGAGACAGACTGTGCCAGTCCTCCACTGATGTTTCAGGAGACATTTTATAGCCTTTACAGCCAGATGACAAGGCAAATAAAGTTTAATCCACAGAAGCTTTAGAAAAGTCCATGTTCTCAATATGCAGACAATAATATGCCTCTTTCTTTCTCTTTGTCTCTCTTTCAGCATGGTATACATAGGAAATATGAGCTATGTGCAAAAAACCAGAGGGGTGAAAGCTTCCATCTGAAGGGGTTGACTAGAAAATTCCTTGACGATAAACTGTTGGCATAGTCTGCCTTGCTCATTCATGGCTTAGGGTTGGTTTATTCTTGGGAGGGGACATAGGAGGGTAGAGGGAAGGCTTCCAGACTTAATGCACTAATCAATGCATGTGTGTGTTCCAGGTCCAAACTGCTTTGCAGGAACTACAATAATTCCAGCTGGCATTGAAGTGAAAGTGGACGAATGTAACATCTGTCACTGTCACAACGGGGACTGGTGGAAGCCTGCTCAGTGTTCAAAGCGCGAATGCCAAGGCAAGCAGACTGTGTAGGAGCAATTCCCGACCAATGACAAGTTCTTAGGAAAGGATGCTATGGCTTCTACACTGCACATGTTTAACACTAAACAAAACAAGCAAACAAGCTCCTGCCAGCTACAACAGGGTCACCAGCAAAACCTTTTGGGGTTGACAAAAGTGAATATTTTACTAAGAGGAAATTTCTCTTTATATAT
>NW_008360326.1:539552-565110 GCF_000622305.1 Nannospalax galili
ATATAGCTATCTAAACCACTTTTGTAATTACCAATGCTTAATGGTGACTTGACAACCAGGATTTCTGGAACAAAAAAGAAACAGTCTTGGACAGGTTCCTTCTGGAGTGATGCCTCTGACCTGCCAGCTCACGTCCCTTGATTTACTCCATTTTTTACTCCTCTGTACATCTTTTTCTCTTGTATATTTTTCCACCTTTAGAATCTAAAGGGGCCAGATTTGACTGCACAGTAAATCTTTGTGTTGCATCAAAGGGGTTTGATAAAGAAACGTCAAGGGGAAGGGTCCTTCCCGACACAAGAGCTTTCAAGCCATGGCTCTCCTGGACTGTATATAATGCCCTGTGAGCTAAGAAACATGTATATGAACTGGATCCTCTGCTGGACAGGGTGGGGAACTTGTATTTTGTCCAATATGTAGGGGGCTTACTGCTGATTCTTACAAACCACACATTTCATACATTAAACTTTGAAACTGCCAATCAAAAACAAATAGGTGAAGAATACCGTGAGCTTGACTAAAGAACCCAAAGAGACAGGTATTTAAAATTACAGCATTAATCACCAGACTTCTTCATGATGTCAGTTTTGAGTTTGGTTTGTAACTAAACACACTGTAAACCCACCTTGTCACTGGGCAATATAAATACCAGAACCAGGGTGAGTAACCCCACTGTGAATCAATCTTTCTAAACACTTCTGACTTTCAAGTTCGAATTTGGCAGTAGCACCCACGAGCAATTTTTATGGTTCCAGACTGTGTTTGCCATGGTATAGTAATAACTGCTCAGCCCTAAGTCTAAATCCAGATTCAGGACACTCTTTCCACCTCAAGTGCTGATTTAAATTAAAGATTAGGGTAGAGTGAGTCTTGCACAATACAATTTCGTTTGTTGAACATTTTTTAAATGTATATACTAGATACTGAACTATTAAAGTGAACCTTTGAAGAGTCTCAAGGTTGCCCTGGTAATGCTGCTAGTATAGTAACAGAAAACATAATAATAAAAGAAATACACAGGGTATCTGATGCCACCTCGAGTCAAGTGCAAACTTCACAGTTCTGAGACCACATAACATAATTGCTTATTCTAGTCTTCTGTCCTAAAAACCCTGGTGCAGATTTAATAGGGTCCTTAGGAAACTTCAAGGTTGTCTTCATCATCAATGTTCTTTCATTTTCCTATTCTCTGCTCCCATCCCAGTCTGGGTTTCATATGGCTCCTGTGGAGTACCATGTTCTACAGCTGGGTGTCTAACCTTAGTTGCACTAATATTTGAGGCCAGATAATAACTGGTTGGTGGGGACTGTGCTGTACTCTCCTAGGATGTCCAGCAACATCCTGTGGATTACATCCACCAGATGCCAGAACATCCACCTAGTTGTAACAGTCAAATGTCTCTAGACATTGCCAAAGGTCCCCAAGAAGTATGGGTAGGGGCCTCACCTGGCTGAGAGGCTGTGTCATTCGGTGGTGTCATTTCTGCCATGTGTCATGATGGGTAGCTCTGCATGCACATGTGACTTTGTTGAGCCCCTGAGCCCTTTGGATCATGCACAGAGAGCAACCCCAGGGTCAGTCTCCTCCTTATCAAGTGATGCTTCTAAGACCCACTTTTTGGACACCAGTTTCTTTAGTGTCATAAGTTGGCTTTTTCATTTAAAATCATCTGCCTCTCAGTCCTGGAAGCATCTCCTATCATCAAGAAAGAGTTGTCATTTCCAAAATTAATGTGTTGACAAGTCGGACCTGACACTTTTACACACACTGTGCTTGTGTTATGATACAAATAACCCTCCCAGTGGCATCCGAAGAAGAACACCCAGCCGCCTTCCTTTAGAACACCAATTTGCTGCAAGGTTGGTGCCTTTCAGTTGCCACCATGGATACATCATAGAGACAGCCATGAATCATTCACAAGCAATTCTGCATGATTTATGCCTGCACTCAAAAGCAAAGGCATTCCACACTTCAGCCTGTGTCTAGACAGAGTGTATTACACAGCTTTTTTAGTCCTGAGGTTGCCTGTTGCCAGCTCCAAAAATCTACATTCTTGGAAAGAAATAGTAATAATTAGTATAATAAGTGATGGGAATAAGATCTGAAACTCAGAAAATACCGTTAATAGAGCCATGTAGCACACACCCTTATCTATTATTAAGGTGTTCCTATGTCCTTGTTAGAAAACAGAGAGAATGTGCAATTGGGGAGCCGAGCCAAGGTACAAAAATTTTGCATCAAAGTCTTGACACAGTGAAAGACACAGCAAGAATTTGCTAGAATGGAGTACCACATCTGAAGGCACTCTCCAGAGAGTTTGCGATGGGTAGCTGTTCAACGGCCTCTGTCACATGCTCAAGAGGGGGCTTTCATTGTCGTTCTTCGGTTTGGGGCTTGTAGGTTTGTTCTGTTCATTTGGTCTTTCAGTTTCACTACAAGTTGTTTCTTTAAGATTTCCTAGAACTGACTTTTCTCCACCTTTAGGGAGAGATGAACATATACTGTGAGAGAATTTCTATAACCCAATAAACATATAACAACTTCCTTCTCCCCTGGTCATTGAGAAATTCTTTCCCAACTCTGAACATCAGAGCTTTTTCTTCCGGTTTTGTCTTTCTGCTGTTGCTGTTGTTGTTTACGGTTTCTTTTCTTTTGGAGGCTTTGATCTTGATCACAGCCACACTGTCCCCTTTGCTACCATTCTTCCTCTGCTTTTGTTCCCCACTTTAACACAGCTATGTTTGAATAAGGGATCGCCACCCTGTTTGTCAGCTGATGCCTGTTAAAACGGATTCAGTTTCTAAAATCTTTGAAAAATGGTGTGCCTGAAAACTAGTGAGAGAGAATAAAAACATTAAATATGAAACTGTAAAAAGGGGGATTCTAGCAACAATATTTGATGTGTAAAAGAATATATTATTAAAAAATTATTTTGTTAAATATAAAGTGTGTTAACCAGCGAACATTGTTTGTTGTATAATTTCCTTCCCAAGTTTCTCCTTTCTCCACCCGTTCTTTATTTAATAATGAACTCTTGGTGACCTCTATCATCTGAAAGCAACTGTGTCATTAGAGCTGTAACCAATTAGAATTAAGCACTGACTCTAGTATTTGCCTGTGTGCATTTTCATTTTTCAAAATGAGGCAAGGCTGACATGGAGGTCAGACAAGAGGCCCAAATAAACCAGCTGTGAGAGTATAAATGGGAGGGAAAAACCTTTTCTCACTCCACACTCATTTTCAACACCAGTGATGAGCTAAACTTCTTGAGTGTTCACACATGCCAGGCACTATCCTGAGCTCTAAGAGCACAGCATCAGGTTCAATCTGTACAACACACCTAGGAGGAAGGAGCTCTGCCTGTGCTTTAGGACTGAGAAAACCAGAAAGTATCAAGGTCAAACATTTGATATAACATAATATAGGAAGTGACCAAGCAGGAATTCATTATAAAAAATTTGAAACACCAAAGTCAAGAAAATAGTGTGCAAGTCCCCCATTTCCTTATTGTCCAGAATCAACAATTACCAATATTTTGAGGCTGTTTTCTATCCATAGTATAAACTATGTATCCCTTCACCTTTCAAACTTGCAGTAGTCATCGCTTTAAAAACAGTGGTATTTTCTTATAGAACTGTATTATATATTATCAAACCAAACAATATTAGTCATGCTTAAGTACCATCCAATATCCTCTACATGTTCAATTTTTAAGATTTTTTTAAAGATATTTAAGTCTGGTTTTATAATCCAATATTATATTTCATTGGCATGCCTCTTAAGTTCGAAATAGAGATTTGAAACTTGCCAACTACTGCTAGAAACTGACAAAATCCTAGGCTTGTTGTTATTTGAAGATTTGTGCTGGGCCTACTATTCTTTTAATGCTCCATACTGAACTCCCTCCTAGGCCCTCAGACTTTCCACCAGTTGACTTTCAAGGGGTGACAAAGAAGCCCAGAGCAATCACGACTGCTGCGGCCAACACCCAGGGCATACACCTTTACCTTTTCTGTGCACAAACTTTCCTCACAGAATAAAAATGAACTGTGCGTTTACACTGCCTAAAGCAAAGTGAAATGAGCAATATTTTATAATTGGCATCATTTTCTGAATTACTAGAGAAATGGAAAACCATACAATAAGAAAACATCAGCATGGTGTCCCTAAACATAAAAATATACACCATACTACACCAACATTTCATGAAACAAGACTAGACTTTCTTGCATTTAAATTTCCCATACATCCAATTTTCTATTCCCTGTACCCACTCATAAGGGATAGTTTGCATTTCAATTCAATCCTCAAAGTTTCACAGAGCAGGCACCTCAGACTATAAGAAAGTATGAACAAAGGCAGAGTCCTGGATTTGTTAATGCTATTTGAAGTTTATATTCAGAATATCACTCTTCTAATGAAAGTTATTTACATGATTTTGAAAGACAAAATCCTATCTCTGAGCCACCAACTCACCTGTACTTTCTTACCGTTTTTGCTTTTTCTATCTCTGAGCCACCAACTCACCTGTACTTTCTTACCGTTTTTGCTTTTTCTATCTCTGAGCCACCGACTCACCTGTACTTTCTTACTGTTTTTTTCTTTTTCTATCTCTGAGCCACAAACTCACCTGTGCTTTTGTACCATTTTTTTTCTTTTTTACATTGTATAGGATTGACACCATTATCCATGATCCTCAAATTGTCCTGTACAGAATCTCCTTGATCAACCTTATGTACCCAGATGGAAGACAGACTGTACATAAAATGAAAATTAAATGAATTGAATTTGGGACCAGGGAGACAACTCAGTTGATAAAGTGCTTGCCCACACAATTATAAGTATCTGAGTTCAGATCTTCAGGACCCATGAAAAAAAGCAGAACATGGCCACGCTTGGTAGGGAGGAAGAAACAGGGAAATCCCTAGGGTTTCCTGACCAGCTAGGCAGCCAACTAGTGAGGTTCAGGTTCAGTGAGAGACCTTATCTCAAAATACTAAGGCAGAGAGCAGTAGAGGAAGACACTCAAAGTCAGCTTCTGGCCTTCACCTGCACATATAGCTACACACATGTGCATGCACATACAAGTACACATATACATGCATATAGCACACATGAAAAAGAAGTTGAATTTCTACTACTGAATTTTGAAGAGTCAAAATAGTTTCCATGCCAAATATTTTCAGTGGTAGAAAAGATATAATTTAGGCTTTCTCTTTGACCTTTGAAAATCTTGAACTCATAATTCCTTGAATTCTAAATTCTAAATAATTCCCACACTCATATTGCCAACTGGCTTTGGGTAGGCATATTTTCACACAGTGATACTTTTAAAAGTAAGCTTACTGCTTGAGGGCTGGTCCTGAAGCAGTAAACTTGTGAAAAAAAGTGTTTAATTTTTTTTCCAAATAAAAGTCATGTGAGGTAATAACATTAGGGAGGAACTGGAATATAAAATTCAGCTACCATTACTTGAACTCACTGCATGTGTCAGCCTCATTTACATAAGACAATGCCCTGCACTTATTATTATTTCAACCATCCTCATAACAGCAATGAAATTAAGGGCTAATTTTTTTCCCATTTTGCAGACTATAACATGGAGAGTCAGAGAAAATTCTGAAATTTCTAGACTTATAGAACTAAGCAGAACTATCTTTATATCACAGAATTGAAACCACTAAATAGAATAAACCATAAAAATGCTTAAAATAGAGCTTAGAACATAAAAAAAGTCCTATTTTAGATTAGCTGTCATCATTAGGATTGAGGGAATCAACAAAGAGATGGATTAAATGATGCTGGATTTGGATGTTGTTATCTGGGTAAGATTTAGGTAAGTGGTTAGAGGAATGGTATTACAGAACAGAAACAAACACCAGTAATATATTTGGAAGATGAGAAGCAATCTGGTATGATTTGAGTTTGAGGCTACAGATGGAGGCATATGCTAGTACATGTGTGTAGAACGAAAATCCAATTGTTAAAACCTGGAAAACCATGCTAAGAAAATTGGACTTTGTTTTTCATAGATATTGTGGAATCCTTTTCATACCATTAAAAGGTGCAGCTGTATTTATAGCTTGTAAACAATTTTGACAGCAGAGTGAAGGATGGATTGGAGTCCTGAAAGAGGTAGGGACACTAATGGGCAATAATTATAAAAGCCAGGGGAAAAGAATGGTGAGGTTCTGTTCCAGATGAGTGAGATGCAAAGAGAGCAGTTAGGATAACAGGAATCATGGAGGATCAAAAGGGGATTCAAGAATGAAAACAGTCACATTGCTGGCTTATGGGATTAGGATGTTGATATTAATGACAGCAACCAACAATGTGGAGCCCATGCTGTACTAAGAGTGCCACCTGATCTCACTCTGTGAGATGTCAAACTTGCTGGCAATATATAAGACATTTAGGAACAACTACAGATGCATCTGTCTTCAAGGCAGCCCACCCTCTTCCTGTTTGACAACACTAATTTCATCTTGTTTTAAATAATTGCAACTTCAAAGTTCACCACTGCTCAGATCATTTTCTCTTTACATAGTATTCTTAAAATGAAAGTCTGTGTTTAGAAGGGCAAAAAGAGGAGAATCATTTTATGAGTTCATTGCAAATGTTAATCTCATATTAGAATTTATTTGCATACTATGAGCCAAAAGTGTTTGTGGGCTTCCAACACTTGTCCCTTTAGGAAATAAAAGGTTGGATTTATTTTCCATACTACTATTCACAAGGATTCTAGAAATTTTTTAAAAGGGATTATTCCGAGATCCATTATGGCCATTTGCTTATGTTTTCCCACAGAATAGGCATGAATGACCAATTAGGTTTTAAGAAGACCTTTTAATTTGATGTTTCCAAGATGCTTAACATTGCACACACAGACACACACACACACACACACACACACTCACACCTTTTGTTTGTTTTTGTTTCAATTCATTTTTAATTAATCACAACATTGGGTCAGCCAGACCCATTAACTGCATTTCAGAGATTCAGCTGCAGATGCAATTTAATTTGTTAACCCATGATCGATGGCAATTAATAGCATCTCTTTAATCTTGTTGAAAGGTTTGTCTCTGGTTTCCAGTAGCCACCATCTCAAGGGACAGGTATCCACATATTCAGGGTATTTACTATTTAGGCAGTAGTTCCCCTCAACCACCTACTTTTCTGGTGACAGTGTTCATTTCAGAAGTCACTGTTCTCTATAGGGTTTTCAGCAAGCATTCAACAGTACATGTAGGCTCCATTTCAAGGCCCTTCCCCTGAAAATTCATAGCCAAATATTATAGGCCTAATATTGAGAAAAAATACTTTTTAATTCAGAAAAAAATTCATATAAATGTTTAAATTACATTATATTAATAAAATTGGTGCTTAAGTTTTCTGGAACTGCCCCATGTCTCAGTGTAGCTAAGCCAATTCCTACAACTCAGCCTTTTTTTTCTGTCATATTAATTTAAAAAGCTTATTCTTTTATTATATAAGCAACTTTCCAGCTAGGAAACTAGACTCTGTAGTTGAACAGAGTGGTATATTGTTTTCATAGTCTCAAGGGCCTTCTAGTCTGATAAAGCAAACAAGGCAAGTTTGCAATAACAGAATACCATGCTTTAGGAATGAACAGGCTGTACACTGAGAACATGGGCAGCAGCAATGTGCCAGCCTAGACTGATGCGAAGGCTTTCTAGGACATGTAACTTGTGGTTTGAGTTTTCAAAAAGGAATAGACCAGGTAAAGAATGAGGAAACTGATCAATGCCCTCCTGCAATTTGTAAGGTGGGACTTTCTGCTGACACAGCTCAGAAGATGTAACTTCCCCATTTTGCTAATAATGAAATCTATTCAAATCCATAACTATATTGCTGGCACAAAGCCAGGAACTTTGAGCAAATAAAAAAGGAAAGATGGGTCATTTCCATATTGTGAAAGAGTCATTTGTCTTGATGACATTACCTATTTTTCCTATAGTCAATTCACTGACCACTCTCTCCTCTACCTTCCTTGGGCACCCGGTGCATTGCATTTTGCCAGAATTAACCCTTGTATCTCTATCGCTTTCAGTGGTATTTTCCTTCAATGTTATTTTCACAATAGAACTTCTACATGGTACCAGCTCAACTATGCAAAGGAAGGTAGGAGGCCCCTACTAGAACATCAGTTAGCAAGCAAGAGATGTGTTATGTAGCAAGGACTTCTTTCTAAATGTATGGAAATGGTAATGTGAGAATGGACACATGCTCTGAAAACTCACAAGACTAATCTTAAAACCAATGGTTAAGACTTTTCTTGTGTGATAGTTTCACAAGAGAATAATAAAAAAAAATGCTAGGCAATATCTTATACGTAACTTTTGGAGTGCAATGGATATGTAAATACAAGATGTATAATTTGTAAATTGTAAATACAGAATATCTAATGTGCATACATATATATTTCTATCTATATATAAATAAAGCCTATATATAGAACTATAAAAACTATAAATATTATGGTAGACTGCTGGCTGTGTCATTAAGATAAAAAAGGTGCTGCTTTCTCCGTCTACTACGCTCATTTCCCACTTTGTACCTAATGGTTGCAGGCTCATGGAGCCTACAGTAATTCCACCTTTGCTTTGCTGTGAAGCATTTCATTAGTTCTGCTTGTTCATAGATTTAATTTCCCATCCCTAATCATTTGTGGCTCGTGTGGTCCATTGATTTCACAGGGAAGCAGAGAATACGGGCAAAGAAGAGCTTCGGAGGAGAACGAATGCCAAGCTGCTGTGAAGTGCAAAATCACCGCAGTGACAATGAAGTTGACGTATATGAAAAGAAGGCATTTCTTATTAAATGTGTGAATTGCTAAGCATATGGCTGGGGGTTTTGTTTGCTTGCTTTCATTTGTGGTTGTCTCTTCTTTTCCACTCACTTGCTCTGCTCACTAGCTGACATGGCCTTGCAGGGCACCATTCCCATGAGGTAAGCATAGAATGACTTCCCTGGGTATCCAGATGTGTGAGAGGATAGTTTCACACAGCTGGAAGAGAAAGCTTTCCAAGCCACTTCATTTGCCTTTGGAAGACGCTCTTGTATCCCGTTGGGTGGGCTGGCTGCGGCTTTCAAATCCCAAGAGAATCCACTGATGTTTCAAGAGGTCCTCAACACTAAATTGACTGGGTTTATTGTTTTTTGTTTGTTTTTTTTTTTAGCCTAACAAGTATTCTATGGTCGGGAATATTAACTTTAACTGCCTGGTTTTGCTTTAGATACTCATCTGCACCCTCGAGTTCATGAGTTATTGAGTACAAAGCACACTTTGGAAATACATAGTCGGATAAGAGGTCCCTATGCTACCCATAAGTGAGAAAAGAGCTATCCAGGGTCCTATTCCTCTCTCTCATCCCTCCAGCAAAACAGATTTTACAGCAGACAGATCACTACCTAGTGTTAGAACAGATTCAAAAAACATCAGGGCTGGGTTCATTTCTCATAAAGCATCTTTGGAATCAAGTTGTTCTCCAATGAGCCAGGAGGTCGGGCTTAGAGCTGCAACACTGAAAAATGATGCACCTGAAAAGCATAACTTTAAAAAGGTGTAGATGCAAAAAATGTGATATTTCACACCACCAATGCAGTATGCAATGATGCATTTCTTTCTTTGCACTGTGCAAGTAAAACTACAGCACACATCTGCGATCACATAGCCTGCCCATTGATCGGCACTTGAGGAAGCCGGAAAGCCAGTCATCAAACTCATGCCTATTGAAACACTGTCAACTCAGAAAAATACTCTTTGTTTAGCATATAATCTATAGTTCAGTACATATAAATCGTCAGCAAATATAAGCTGGTGTATAGCACCATATGACTTCTTTCATTGTTTTCCAGATACATAAAAGGACATCTTAGAAATGTATTATGCTTACATTTAAGTACAATTTAGAATTCTCTAGGGGCTGGGAAGATGGCTCAGTGGATAAAAGAACTTGCTGTACAACTATGAGGACTTTTGAGTTTGATTTCCAGCACACATGTAACAAGTAGGGCACGGTCTTGCACGTGTCTGTAACACCAGTGCTGTAGGGACAGAGACAGGAAGCTCACTAGGCTTTGCTGGCTGCCAACTTAACCCAAAAACAGAAACTATAGATTCAGGGAGAGACTCCACCTCAAAGGAATAATGTCAATAGTTATACAGGAAGCCACCCAATGCTGTTCTCTGGGCTCAGTCTCACTGCATGCATAATACTTGCATATTCACTACACACACACACACACACACACACACACACACACACAATTAGAAAAACAACTTCTAAGAAAAGAAAGAGAAAGTGAGAGAGAGGAAGGAAGGAAGGAAGGAAGGAAGGAAGGAAGGAAGGAAGGAAGGAAGGAAGGAAGGAAGATACGCTAACCCTCTACTCAGACACAGAATGAAATACAAATTTTGTAAATTGGTTAACTTGAACCATTGCATATTTAGCATCATAAGAATTGAAATTAAACTGAATTAACTGTTTTAAATTAATTTGCTCTGAGACTTGATTTATGTCTATTGAGCTAGGTCAAATAAACCAGATCGCTGTAAAGGTTCTCTCCATAATGGCTCTAGATATTGCATGAATCTCTTTTACAAGGCCGAATGCTTTCCTCCTTTAAATAAGAAATTCTTTCTGTCTGAATATCTCATTCTATTTTATTGTGGTAAGAACACTTAGCATGAGATCTACCCTCTTAATGAAATTGTAAATGTGCAATATAGTGCTTCTGATTACAGGAACAGTGTTGTGCAGAACATACTCAAAATTTCATCTCCTTGCTCCTCACACACTTTACTCCTGTTGATTAGTAACTCCCCCTTTTCCTCTCTCTCTCTCCACTTTTTTCAACCACCACTGCTTACGTTGATTCTATGAATTAGAGTCCTTTATGACACTTATATGAATGGAATCACATGGTGTTTATCTTGTGAGACTGGCTGTTTTCATTTTGGTATAATGACCTCAAATTTCATCCACATTACCATGAATTGCAGTGTTTCCTTCCTTTTTAAAGGCTGAATCATATTCCATTATTTGTACACACCACATTTTCTTTATTCATTCACCTACCAATGGACATTTATTTATATTGTTTCTACAGCTGCCTATTGTGACTAGTTCTATAATGAAAATGGGAATCAATGAACATTTTTAGAGTTGTAATTGAATTTAACTATACAGAAAAGTACACGTACTGTCAAACATACTTAAAATACGGGATATATAATAGAGTTCATCACTAGCACCCCAGAAGTCCTCATGTGTTCCTTCCAAGGTAATATTCTTACTATGGTCAAAGAACTCCACTAGGAATGGCTGAACATTTAACAATAAATTTATTTTAACTGTTCTGAAAATCTATGCAAATTGAAACATATAAATAGGTATCTGTCAAACTTGGAATCATTCACTCAACATTTAGTTTGTGACATTCAACCTTATTCTTTTTTTTTCCTTCTGAGAAAATGGATTTAATTTCATTGACAAAATTATCTCCCTTTGTTTCCTAACTTAAGTGTAATTATTAATATTTAAAACCTGAAATGTCACCCAGAGATGAAAGATTATGAAAAAATACTGGGAAATCTCTGCAACTTAACACTTTTCCTATTCTAGGAATTTTTAACAGGTGCATTAATTTAGGAATTTACTGAAATCCTGCATTGGGAGCTGCTTCTGAGCAGAGGTAAGTAAGGTCAGGGTTGGGTTTCCAACTGTCACAAGGGCTTGTTCTTCACCGAAGTGTCTGCAGCTGGATTTCTTATGAAAGGCTTTCTCAGCCCCACACTTCAGTAGAGTCTTTTCTAATGTAAGAAGGTTTTATTTTTATTTTATACTTATTGACAGAATAGACAACAACATGGCAGATTCCGTTCCTCAAATGATGATGATTAGCAGGAATTTTTCTCTTTTCGTTGCTCTTGTTGGTTTGGTTTGGGTTTTGTTTTTGTTTTTCGCTTCATTTTTCATTTATTTTTGTTTCTATTAATTTTTAAAGTTAGCTTACAAAGTAATGGTCCTCATGGCATTTTCACACATACGTATCATTATACTTTGTTCTAATTCTTCTGCATAATGGTTTTCAGTTTCCTTCAACAAACAGTTTTTATTGAATTTTACCCATTTCATACACTACATCTTCTTTTGATATTACAGAGGTAGCTTGTTTGTTTGTTGCTATAACAAAACACCTTACAAGAAGCAAGTTAAAGAAGGGCTTACGGTTTGAGAGAATATGGTCTACTGTGGAGGGAAAAGCATGGGGCAGTAGCAGGAGGTTGCTGGTCACATTGCATCCACAGTCAGGAAACAGAGAGTGAACAGAAAACAGGACCAGACTAAAAAAACTCAAGGCCTATCACCAGTGGCCCACTTGCTCCAGTAAGGCTCTACCCCTAAAGGTTCGACAACCATCCCAGACAGTGCCATCAGCTGAAGATCAAGTGTTTAAACACATGAGCCTATGGTGACAGTGTGCATGCACACGTGTGTGTGTTGTGTAGTACATGTAGTTAGTTTTTATGTATGTGCATGTTTTGTGTGAAGTGTATGTCATTAGCTTGGGTGTGTACATGTGAGTATGGGCATGTGTGTGGTTGCATGTGTCTTGTATTGATGTATGTAGTTAGTTTAGGTATATGCACATGAGTGTGTATGTGCCTGTGTTGTGTAGTATATGTAGTTAGTTTTGGTATGTGCATGTATGTGTGTACTTTGTGTGTAATGTATGTAGTTATCTTTGAGTGTGTGCATGTGAGTATGGGTGTGTACATGTGTACAACTGCATACAATACATCTTAATCAATTATATTCCCTCCTCTAACTGCACCCTCCATTGTCTGCCCACAGGATTTCATGCATTCTGTCATATATCTTAAGGCCTACCAGAGTCAAATTTGTGTGCCCAGATGTCCTTCGGTGTGAGTTTTTCACTGGAGCCTGTTCAGCCTATCTACAGTCACTCCTTGAAGATCAACTCTTCCTCATTCAACAGTGATCAGCATCCAATAGTTCCTCAGCTAAGGTCGGTGCCTCCTGCCCATTTCCCCAGCTCTCTGCCAGTTTTTGTCTGATTAAGTTTGCATGTGTTTTGTGCATGCTGTGACCACTGTGGTAAGTTCATATGAGCAAGTTCCCGGAAGCCTGAAAGATTCTGTTTCCTGATGGTCATGCACCAACCCTGGCTCTTACAATCTTTCCACCCCCTCTTTCACTAACCCTCACCCATCCAGTATTCAGGAAAGCCTTTTACAGGCCTAGAACAGAAGAAATACTTGCTGACAAGTGAGCTTAGAAAGGTCAGATCTGAAATAGAAAATAAAAAAAAAATACTCTGGTAGTGTCACTGGAGCCTGAAGGGAGGTGAAAACAGCTTACCCCAGCAGCCACAGTGTGCCCTGTAGTCTCTGCCTTGCCTCCCCACTGGCCACTCCTTCCCATGGCTCCCTGTCTCTGACTTACCTCCCTACCGGTCACTCCTTCCCATGCCTCCCTTTTCTGTCCCTCAATCCTAAGCTCCCTTCTTAAAGGACACTAGTGCCTCACATCCCTACTGATGTTCTTCCACAGTTCTCTGAACTATTCTTGAAAAACTCACAACTCCATAAGTAATTACTCTTGTGGAATAAAAAGAGTTCCATTCTACAGGAGTACAAGCTGACGACACACTTAACCACATCCCTGGCATACAGACGTTCAATTAATAGCTCTTGAATAAGTGAATTAATATAGAGAAATAAGTTAATAAATATTGTGGACATCCTCAAAATGTACCATTTTACCTCTGAATCTTTTGACTTTTTTCCTTCTTCACGATGTTCTTATTTCAGGAGAAATGTGTGATGAATACCTTAAAAAACAAAAAGAACTTTTCAGTGTTGAATAAATCTATGTTTTAGTAAATACAATAGTTTTCTCATATCCAGGAATATATACATTATAGCTTCTTTAAGTTAGAGGTCAGCTGCTCAGTATTCTGGTCCTAAAATCTGCCAGATGAACAGAAGGTCAACAGAGCAAGTACATTTGATTAGAAAGAAGTATGCTACTACATCTCAGGTAAATGGACCCAGGTACCAGGTAGTCTATCAAAATGACAGTTTATAAAAACTTAAATGTACATATTTTCCTTGGCATCTATAACTAATTAGTCCACCTAAGATTGGCAGAGAGAGGAGACAAGATGCGAGTCTGGTTCTGTGTTTGCTTATTTTTATGCTACCCTACTGTTTCTCCAGAGAAATTAGACTATTTGACCTGTACTTCTGAGATTCCTAGAATCGAGAATGTATTAGCATGATCAAGGGAGCATATTCATTCAAAATCTTAGGCTTTCTTCCTAAGTAATGTTGATGCATATTTGATGAGTTCGGTATTTGCAAATATAGTCAGCTAACCAAAGTCCTCCTCTGCAACATTTTCTATTTTTTTCCATTTTCATGTGCACATGTGGTATGCACATGTATGTATGAATGTTTGCATGGGTGTGGGCATATGTGTGTGGGCATGTGTGGATGTGGAGGCTTGAGGATGTCAGGCATGATCCTTAATAGCATTTCCACCTTATTCATTGAGACAGAGTCTCTCAGTCAAACTCAGAGCTCACTGACATGGCTAGTCACTGGCCTGCTTGTTCTGAGGATCTCCTGTCTCCACTCTTGACACTGGAATTGCAGACAACCACACTCACCCATCATTTTACGTGACTTCTGTGGATCTGGGCTTTCATCGTCATGCTTGTCCAAAAGCTTTTTAGCCACTGAGCCATCTCACCAGTCCAATACATTTTTCTTATGAAGGATTTTTTTTAATTTTTTAAATTTTATTTTATGTGTATATGTGTATTGCCTGCATGTAGGTCAGTGCACCTGTGTCCTGCAATGCCTGCAGAGGTCAGAAGAGGCTGTCAGATCCCCTGGGACTGGAGTTACAGACAGTTGTTAGCTGCCAGTGGGTGCTGGGATTTGAACCCGGGTCTTCTGCAAGAACAACCAGTGCTCTTAACCACTGAGCCATCTCTCTAGTCCCATTGAAGGTTTTTTTTTTTTTGATAAAGATTCCAAAATTGGAATGAGCCTCACTGTGATGACCATGAATGATTTGATCTGATAGTTATTAGTTATTAGCAATAATCTACACATAAATTTACATGTCTAATTCATCAAACATACTTATAGCATCTATTACTATGTATGACAGCAACAATCATATAATCTTAGAATTTTAACTGTTCTCAGGAACTGGTAGCCAGTATATTTAAAAATTAAGTTAAAGCTTTGATAGTTATCCATTAGGATTTTTATCACAGTGATTGCTCTCAAAGTCAGTATTCAGCTTATAACTGACACAGAGAGTATCTCGATTAAGAATTCTTCCAAGGTATTTCATTAATCTACTCAATTATCTAAAACTCTCAGTCAAAGGAAGGGGAATCTCCTGTAAAACTATTGAATGCATTAATTTAACTCAAAGACAATTTAGCAAGCATTCTTAATTATTAACCACATGGAAGGCGCGGGGTTTGATGCTATGAATGCAAAGATGAATACGAAATCATCTTTTTCGGAAAAGTGTTATAGTCCAATGAAGGAGAGACAAAGATTGCCAAGAAAATCTCAACACATCGAGGCTTGCATCCAGAGTGAGGGAACATGAAAGAGCATTTGCTCTTTCAAACTGAGTTTCAGGAAGAGATTTCTGGAGAAAAAGATGCTAAGTCTTGAAATAGGAGCTTAGGGCTGACTGACGCAGAGAGACATAGCTGAGGATGTGAGTAAAGACATGAGGTATGAAGCAACACAGTGCTTGTGGAGACACAGCCACATGTGTGGTACCCTCAAGCAGAGAAAGGAAGTTAGAGAAGATCGGGCTGAGTTGGCAAGGACCTTGTGTCCCTGTGAAGAAGTTATATTTCAGCCCACAGATGTTAAGAAACCACACAAAGTTTCTAAATAAGGGAGCTACATAGCCATATGTGTACCTTGAGGACGATTCTGATTCTAATTTCATCATGAAAATGTATCTGGGGAAGAGACAGTAAACTGAACACAATACTACATTGCACCTGTGACAGGGGTTAGAGGGAGAGAGAGAGGGTGAATTTACACTAAAACGTGTTCGTATAGATAAAACAAAGTGGATCCACTTGAGCTAAATTTTGGACAATTACATTTGGAGGACTTGGCAGTTGGCTGAATAAGGGTGTTGAGTGAAAACCAGTGTACCTGGAGATACCGCAAGTACAGGAGAACGATAAGCTTGGATGTGTGAGAACTCTATGAGTCAAATGTCAGACATGTTGTTATGTGTCTCAGTAATATATTTAAATATCTCTCTAGTATCCCGTTGGATATATGAGCTTTCAGGTCAAGACCAAGCTCAAGTAAGGATACAAGTTGAAATATGTTAAGTGTATAAATAACAATTTAAGCCACGAAGCAGGTGAGATTACACAAGAACAGAATAGAAAATGTCTTAATAGTAATAACATATAGGAACAAGCCAAATGAAGATATGTTGTGAATGTGATCACAAGACCATAAAAACAATATAGTCATTCATTTTTCTATATTCTCTTCATGATAAGATGCTTACTCAGTGTTTCCAATAACAAAAATGTTCATTAAATCTTGTCCACCTGTATTTAAGGGAAGTAAAGCCAAGAGTTAATGATGTATTAATGATGAACAGAATTTAAGTGGCCTGAGTGAAAATTGATTCTCAGTTATTTCAGAAATATTCAACATAATGCATTAATGTTATATACTTATATACTGCTGGATAAAGGGCATATGAACAATATATCCTCATACAAATATTTCTTACCTATACATGCTGAAATGCTCATTTTTTGGTCCATTAGGTTCAATTTAATGCATCTAGAACACATCTAGAATCAATAGGACTTTGAAGATTTCATTTTTAATTTTACTCAATGAAAAAACTCTGTGTAGTGCTTGGTATTTCCAGTAACAGGCTCCATAGGAAGCATGAGGCCAAGGTTAAAGCCATGTAAGTGAAGAGTCTATGATACCCAAAGAACCAACTCTCATTGTATTACATGCTTCTAGCACTTGATTGGCATGCCTGGAATCTGAGTGCTCCGGGGTGCACTGGGGCAAATTTCAGTTGCAGATGTAAAACTCTTGAGATTAAATTTTCCTGAACTTTCTCACAATCCAAGGTTGATGTGCTAACTTCTTAGTCATTAGCTAATTTTGAATTATGTATAAAAAACAAAAGTAAGAATGCTATTTCCTTCAAGATTAAAAAAAAGTAACAGTGTGTGGGTGATATGGGTCTGTCTCTGCTGATTTATGGAGTAGACTCTACCTTTGTATCTGTGAGTTCCACATCTGTGGATTCATCCAACAGCAGATGAAATGAAGAAATAGTGTATCTATACTGAAATGAACAGACTTATATATGCCATCATTTGCTAAACAATACAGTATGTCAACTGTGTACGCAGCATTTGCATAGTAAAAGTATTGTTAGTAATGTAGAGGTGATTTAAGCTATATATGTGTAAGTATAAAGGTTGTGTGAATTATAAGCCACTGCTACATTATTTCACCTAAGGAATGTGAGCATCCACAGATACTGACATCCAAGAGAGGTATGAGAACAATTCCTCATGAATACCAATGTATGACTAAGTGTCCTAAACAAAGAATGGCTTAAATTATCTTTCTTTATGACTAAAGTAGTGGTTGTCCATATATAAAGGTAGTGGCCCCTAACTCTTCTGACCAGGCAGCAGTCCCTATGTTGATGATCTTTATTACTAGGGATAGATTTGCATATCCCCAGCTATAGTCAAACTCATTCATACTCCCATAAGCAAAATGGGGGATCTACTATCATAGTTTAGTGGTGCTATATACAATGCATGTAATAAATGAGCAGTCATCCCAGGAACAACCCAAACACGGCCCAGAAAACATCCTCAGTACAGGCTATCTAATACTGTTCTACTAGCTCATCATAAGTCTGACTCAGTAATTTGATGAATGATACTTTTTTCATTTTATACTTGTACAATGTTTTAAACATGTTTTCAGATAGGTATTTAATTTTTTATTGAAGAATTCACTGTAACAAGAGAGCAGAACAGTTGTTATTACTGCATCCTCTTATTGAAGAAAGTTACAAGAGGTTAAATGGTTTGCACAGAAATACATGATCAATAAACAGCAGAATTTACCCAGAAGCTAAGAATCTTCCGCCTTTCAAGCAGGCATTATCCCCATTCTTTTAAAAAACAAACTTTTAAAATGCTGAGATCGTGGGCTGAAGTCTGACTTAGGTTAGGGCCTAGTGTTAGGGAATGAATAACTTTTCTGATAAAACAAATTTTATCATTGATATCCTTGCCCCTTTCCCAGAGTCCCATTTCACTCCACATCTTTCCACCTTCCAGAACTAAACTGAGCAACCTCAAAATATCTAGGAGTCCATGGGATTTTCATGTTTTCCTGGTGAAAAAATTCTTACCAGTCCTTCAAGACACTTAAACGTAACCTCCACACTGAAGATCTTGCTTAATTCTCATGGACTCATTTCTTGTTCCCTCCCCAAGTTTCAAAAGACAGTTTTGTTCCTATCATTCCACAACATTTATTACAGTATGTCTTAATATTTTATACTATCCATTTTTTCCAAGACAGTAAGCTCCCAAAAGGCAAGTACTTATTTTTCATAATTGAATCAACCACAGTGTGAAGACGAGTCTGGTACCCAAAGGTGATCAATAAATGTCAAATGAGTGAATCTTAAACTTTTAGGCTAGCATGCTGATGGCAATGTGCTCACTCCCAGCTCAGTTACAGATGAACATAAATGTTATGATACATCATCAGAAAGTGGCCAGTATGGGTTGACTACCACTTATCCAAAGTGCTTGTGCTAGAAATATTGAGATTTGAGGGTTTTTTTTTTCAGATCTTAGAATATTTGCATATATAATTTGGTATATTGAATGGGGCCCAACACTAAACACAGAATTCATTTGTTTCATACACATATCAAGCACACATAGCCTCCGGGTATTATAATTTTACATACTACTTAGTATATGTTTTGACTATGGTCCATCATTTGAGGTATAAAAATTCCAGTTAGGGATTAACAGGACAACACCAAAAGCTTTTGGATTTTGGAGAATTTTGCATTTGGGTTTTTTTTTATTAGGAATGCTCAATTTATACTAAGAATAAATTAATGACTGTCACTATGAAATATTAGGCAAATGTGATTATCCTTGGGGTGGGGCATCAAGGAGCATAGGAGATTCAGGGAGAGCAGGGTCTTACTATTATTTTCTCAAACCATATCACATAGAAAACATCCAAGGCCAAATCAAATTATTTCAAGTTCATATTAAGTCACTTTCTAAAAACAGGCTCTTGCTTTGTAGCTCTGGCTGAGCATGGAACTCACTATGTAGACCAGGTTGGTCTTGAACTTTCAGCAATGTTCCTGCCTCCCAAAGGCTGAGATTACATGAGATTACACTATGCCCAGCTGTAGTGTAGACATTTAAAATTAATAAGGAATATTTTCAGAGTCCTCTACATATCCTTAAATTCACTATTTCAGAATATCTTGCTGAAAATCTTGGTCTTCAAAACCATATCTTACTAAAAAATTATCTGTTTCTTTTCCATATCCAATATATGAGTTTGTCACTTCTTAAATTTGTAACAAACCATGTCTTATTTCACGTCTATTTTATATACATACAAAAAAATTCAGGTGTGAGTACTTGACAAATATACAGTAAAGGTCATCTGATAAAAAAAGAAAGAATCACAGTTACACTGATATGTCTGTTTGGAAACAGCAACATATTGGGACCAAATAAACATCACTAGAAAAAATTCAAAACCACCGATGTGATGCCAGAGCTTAATGCATACTCAGAGCAATTATGTGTAAGACACTGGAGTAAGTATTGCAGATAATTCCACATGCATATATCTGTTCCATATATATTCCATATATCTGTTCTAAACATTCTAATTAATTAATCTAGTATCTCTAGTCCCCATATTATGTAGATGAATTTTATCTAGTAGAGCTTCCTAATGAATATTATAAAGGCTTTCAGTCAAGATGGTACCTTGAGTTAGCATACAACCTTCTCCATGACACTCATTTAGTCTTTTAAAACAAAGTTAAATAAATTTAAACTACATTTAAAAATTCCAAGAGATATAAATAAAGCATAAGAAAACAGAGATAAGTGGAGGAGGCAGACATTGAATCAATCTGATCTCATAAATGTTCCCAATACTTTCATGTGTGATACGTGTGTGTGTTTGTGTGTGTGTCTCTCTCTATATATGTTCCTGTGTGTGTGTCTTTCTGTCTGTGTATGTGTCTGTATTCATGTGTGTGTATGTCTGTCTGCCTAAATTAATATATATAATATATATTAATATATAATATGTATAGGAAAAGCTGACACTAGATAGGATAAATCAAGCCCACGAAACCACAGGCAGGAAAGAATGAGCACACAGCCACAAATGAGCTTGCAAAATGACATTTCGAGCATATTAAAAACAGCAAAGTTAAGGAAATAAAACCAGGAACTGTCAAAAATGACTTCAAAACAGAAATGTTATATATTCTCAAAGAAATAAATAGCATTTGTAATAGAAGAACAAAAATCATGAAAATAAAGCAGTCAGATTTTAATCAACAATAGATAAGCAAAAAGAGCAAATTAAGCAAATTATAATTTTGGAGATTAAAAGTTAGGTACTAAAAAAATTGATAGTAGCTAAATTATCTAGTTGATGTAAACAAGGTCAAAATTAGTTTAAGGGCAAATATGAAAGTATTCACCAAATAAAACACAGAAAAATGGGGTTGGAGAGACGGCTCAATGGTTAAGAGCACTGACTGCTCTTGCAGAGGACATGGGTTATATTACCAGCACCCACATGGCAGCAAACAACCATTCGTAACTCCAGTTCCAGGGGCTCCAATGTCTTCTTCTGATTTCTATGGGCATTGCAATGGCACAGGCATATTTACACACATGCAGGCAATACACTCATACATATAAAATAAAAATAATAAAATATAAAAGGTAAGGTATATTGTAAAGACAGTGATAATGATATATAAATTTCTTCAGAAAAAAATATATAATAAAAACATAAATTAAAACTTCCAAACCATCAGTGTAAAAGATGTGAGAAAAACCTATTCATCCAAGACACAACAAGAAGTGGAATAAAAATGACAGGGCGAATGATTTGAATTAAGTGCACACAAAAAAAATCAATAGCAACAACAAATATAAGTGGATTAAATTTTTAATAAAAGGCCATCAAATTCTACCTCCTTACTTATGAAACATCTAAAAATAATAATAGTAAATGTTCAAATGAAAGGATTGAAGAATATGCTCAGTCAAAACTGTTTTATAGTCTTGGGCTGTTTTTCACCCTTTTCACAGTGGTGACATTTGCCATGAGTGATACTACAAAAACAACAGTGGGTAAAACTGCAAACCGCTGAACACTACCAGAAGTCATTATCATTCTCACTACCACATGTCAGATGCAAACACAGAGGGACATTAGACAAAAGTGGTAAAAAACAGATTTTACCTGTAACTATAGGGAAAGAACACGAGCTCTATTACAATTTGGCACAATCTCTCTGCCCCCCCCCTTCTGTGATGTTCCGTGAGTCTTACTTAGGTGTTCAAGTTGCACTGTAGACCTGTAACTTAGAGCTGGGCACCTTACAGTCATTTATTCCCTGTATTTTGACCAATTGTGAAATTTTGTCCCCATCTGTTGCCAAGAGAAGTTTCTTTGATGAGTGGTGAGAGCTTTGTGACATGGTAACATTAATCTTATTAATCTCAGTCCTTGAGTATATATATACCTTTCTAACAGTGTGACAAACAGGAAACAAAAATGTACTTTCCGCACATATTGATGTATTCAAGTTGTCTTGAGCAAAAGCTATTGTTCAGGTGTTTAAATTGTGAAATGAATACCATGTTCCCATGGCAAACCATTTATATTCAAAGGAATGACTGCTAGACAAATTCTAGTTATCAATGTTTTGGTTTTGGCATACATTTTCCACAAAAATAACTGCAGTAATCCTGACACTTCAAGGAAAACAACTGACAACTAACAATATCTATTGTCAATGATAAAACTGAAGCTTTTAAGTTAAAATTAGAAAATTAGAATTTTGAAAAAGTTGTATGTATCAAATGAGCTTGAAAGCTTTGAAACATTTAAAAACTGTTCTAACAAGATCAGTGGTTTTATTAACAAATGTGACTTTTTGATGCTATATAATGAAATTTTTTCACTTGAAGGATCTGCATAATTCAGCGAAACAGTACTTTTCCAAATGACAGTGCCTAGTGTTACAAATCAAGCAGAGGTAAAAAGGAAATGCAAGACAAACCCGTGAGCATCAGCATAACAGAGTACAAAGAGAATATCAACTTGATTTTGGACTTACCTTGCCATTAACTGTCCACAGAAAAATATTATTGTAGTCCATAATTCTGGTGGCTCAACACATCCTTGAAATTCCTATCCAATATAAAAGAAATGATATCTGAACTGTAAGAAAACTGAGGCAAAGCTTCCATGATTTTCCAATGATATGACTGTTTACAGAGAAAATTAAAGGGGCTAGAAAGCCTACTTAGAAGTAAGGTGACTGCAAGCATAAGCATGGTGACAAGGTCAAATCCCCAGAACACATATAAAGAACAGGCACAGTGACACTCAGATGTTACCCCAGGGCTGGGGAGCAGGGGCAAAGACCAGAGGACTCCTGGAGCTCATTGGATTGGCTGGCTAGTGTAGCCAAATAAGTGAGTTCCAGGTTCAGTGAGCGTGGAGAATGATCAAGGAAGACACCCAATGTCAAATCTGACCTCCATACACATAAATACCCACACATGCATACATACCCACATGCACATGTGCACACACCAATACAAACAAATACATATATTACACATTTCTGAACATGGAAAGAAAATTTAGAAAGTAAAAATTTAGGCAAATATCAAGCTGTAATATCAGATGATAAAATTCAACAAAAAAAATCAACATGCAAACTCATTGGATCCCTTATTATAGTCACACATGATTAAAATGTGAATAGACATGAGGTTCTCATTCATAATCACAAAGAAAATATAGGTTACCTTAGTATAATGCTAATAGGTCTTGATTAACATCCATCAAGAACTTCAAAAAATTGTAAATAGGGTAACTATGGTGGCTCAGCAGGTAAAAGCACTTGCCACCCAGCCTAATGACCTGAGTTCAATACCCAGGATCCATGTGGTGGAAGGAGAGAACTGAACACACACACACACACACACACACACACACACACACACACAAAATCTTAATGTACATGGTCATGGATATTTTCTCATTTCTTTAGAATTTTAAAATATTTCTTTATTGTGTGTTTGTGTCTTTCCAAAATTAATCTAAAAACTTAATGAAGTTCTTATGTTCCCCACAAAATATTATAAAGTTTAAACTGATCCTAAATAATTTCAAATAAAACATCAAAAATTTTGACACAAGCTATAATGGCAAGAATAAAAGAAATGTCATGAAATACAACAAATTATCTATGTAGATATTCAAAAAACAGTGAAGTAGATGTAAATATGAAGGAACTACACCAGGGCATGTGAAAGAAAGCTTGATGTCATAAACTGTCCCCCAAACTAGCCCAGAAATTTAATAAAATTGTAATGAAAATATGAACGTAGTAATTCAGGAAGCCTGATAGGCTGATTCTAAGTTGATTTATAGACTAATAGGGAATGGGTACTAACATCTTCTGCAAATCAGGTACTTTTCTAAAAATTTCATTTATTTTTAATTTGTATATGTACCTGGTGGGTGCAACCCTGTGCAGGTATGTGTGGAGGCGAGAGGTTGAAATCACAATGCCTTTTCTCAATTGCTTCTCTACCTTAATTTTCATACAGGGTCTCTCAGTGAACCTGATCCTTGCCATTTCACCTAGGCTGGCTGACCAGAGAGCCCTCAGGATCTTCCTGTCTCCACCCTTCAACACTGAGGTTGTAGGTAAGCACCATGGTGCCTAGCTTTTACTTGGGTCTATGCATTCGAACTTAGGTCCTCATGCTTGCAGAGAAAGCATTTTACCCACTGATTCATCTCCCTAGCTCTCCATGAATTTAAATGACAACTCTATAATACTCATAATAGTCATATCTAAGGAAGGTATACTACTATCATTGCCATTTTGTATGAAGATACCCCTGGTCGGACAAAGAGTAAAAAGGAATGAAAATTCTTCCCAAACTTGACTCCAGTGTCCATGCCCTTAAGCACTATACCATAGAGTTAAAAAGGCCAAATGAATGGCCTCACCTTTTCCCTACTCAGCTGCCTTTTCACAGCCAGACTAGACTGTGCCTGTGGAGGAACCACCCAAAGACAAGCTGGAAAGATGCTGTTCATGCATTGGTATAGTGATGGTCTCCAAATGATTTGAGATTATCATTCCTTGCCTAAAGGAACCTCCATGCCTTGAATACTCCTCCTCAGCAAACTGGTACCACAGAGTTGTCCTCTGTTCTAGGGAATATAATCTTGGTGCTGTACCCCTGTTGACCTTGAAGAGACTGAGTATCTGATCGGTGATGATATTTCCAGTGTGTAAATGAGGAATGGTCAAGCATAAGAAACAGTAGAGCTTTATTCAGGACATTTCTCTGAACTTGAAACAGGACAGTAGTGGTAGCATCTTGTCTGGGACTGATAAATTGAAGGAAAGGAATTGAGATGATTGCAGGAGAGACTGTAGGTGACCCAGTTGTCAAGGGGCTGTTGAGTCCTATAGTAAATTCCCATGCTTGTACCACTGGTGAAAAGGGTCTCTTTAGTTCCATGATCTATAAAAAATTGACCTGAAAGCTCCTAGAAAAATTCTTTATTGCCTTCTGTGGGAATTGGTGCAACGTGGCATCAAGGCTGTGGACAGCGTGTTTTTGATTGATTGTGGTCAGTGTGAACTGAGTACTGATGACAGATCCAGCTACTAATGATCATTAACCAGAAACACTTCAGTGATGGATGACAGAAAGAAGATATACTGTGACTATGTTGCTATTAGTCAGAGTTGTCCACCATGGCCCAGTTGGTGATGTGACTTCAAGATGCAGATGCCATGGAGGGCACCATTGTGATATCAGCTATAGCATCTGAGGCTGCTCTTAGGTGTCTGGCTCCTTACTCTAGCTGTCCCAGGGAGACTATGGTAGACATAGTACAAGCATGTTTTGATCACCTGGGATGACTTGTTCAAACTGACTGCTACTTGTTAAAAGATTTTTGTCACTCTGCCAGTTCCCTGGAGGAGAAGCTTATGTTTGTTCATTTTTCCTTCCTTCCTTCCTTCCTCCCTCCCTCATTCCTCCTTCCTTCCTTCCTCCTTCCTTCCTTCTTCATCAATAAAAATAAGGACCTGT
>NW_008360326.1:565141-577690 GCF_000622305.1 Nannospalax galili
CCTTCCTTCCTTCCTTCCTTCCTTCCTTCCTTCCTTCCTTCCTTCCTTCTTCCTTCCTTCCTCCTTCCTTCTTCCTTCCTCCTTCCTCCTTCCTTTCTTCCTTCCTTCCTTCCTCCTTCCCTCCTCCTTCCTTCCTTCTTCCTTTCTTCCTTCCTTCCTTCCTTCTTCCTTCCTTCCTTCCTTCCTCCTTCCTCCCTCCCACCTACCTCCCTCCCTCCTTCTTCCTTCCTTCCTTCCTTCCTTCCTTCCTTCCTTCTTATCTGATGTATGGAAGTAATATGTTCTCTCTGTTACCCTAGCTAGCCTCAAGTTCACTATGTAGACCAGGCTGGCCTTGATCTCACAGGGATCCACCAGCCTCTGCCTCCCAAGTGTTGGGAATAAAGACATGTGCCACCACACCCAACAATCTTGATTGGTGTACTTTGTTGGAGAGAGCATTCAAAAGGAATGATTCTTTTGATGGTGACTTCTTGACTGTTTAGTCAGTCATAAGAACACAGAGGGGTGATGTGTCTGCTTGAGGTCCAACAAATGTCATTAACATCACTGATGGACAGATTGTGGGAACAGAATTGTTCTCTAATGGCATCCACCCTGTCATTAACTAGCTCAATTTCTATCAAATAAGCTGCTAAAACTAGGGCTACGCAATAGGAGACAAGCATCATGACACTGGAGTTTGTTTTGTTCTTGATGCTGCCAATCCACAGCTCTTCAGTTGTAGCATGTGCTTGACTGCATTGCTAAGGCAAGGACAGTCGACTCCCAGGGCTAATGAGGAACAAGTGACCAATATCTACTATCAGAGGAATCACTTCCTCCATGCTGCCAAGCGAAGCCAATCATGATCGAGCAGGACCTTTGACTTATCTTCACATAGGCAGAACTGGTACAAGAAAGGAGCCAGGGGTTCCTCTCAAGCCCATGTGATCCCTGAGGAACAGATCCTCAAATGACCTTAAGAGTAAAAATAAATTGGTTTATCAGGGCCAACTGTATGGCCTTAAACATCCAAAAGGAAAGTATAACCAAAGATTAAAGGGGTCAATATAATTTCTTAAGAGTCCATATGCATAGCTAAAGGCTACATAACAAGCAACAATGCCAGACAGGAGATACCTTCTTTTGAGACCAGGGTGGCCCAAGGGATGCCCAGATAGTAATCCAGCGTAGAACTGGGAAAGTGAACAGCAGACCCCATTCTTATCTAAAGGACTATTCACAACTGATTACTGCTAGATGAGGAACAGCTGGCCTTCCTAAAACAAAGACCTCTAGATAAGCTGACTAGAGTCACCAGAAGGGCAAGTAGTGGGGATTGGTTGGGGTGACAACACAGCAGACAGTAGCAGAGATATCAGAGTATAAGGGCTCTAGTGGAGGGAGGGAGGCTATGGGAGGGTGCCATCTGGGAAGTGGATATATAGTCGAATAAGGTGGTTTGGGATGTTCTATGTGATATACACAAAGCACGAGGATCTGAGTTCAGATCCCCAGGACCCATGTAAAAGCCAGATGAATGCAGCAGCTTGTGCCTATATCCCCAGTGCTAGGGGATGGAGAAAGTGCCAGTGGGCTCTCCGGGAAGCCAGTCAAGCCAAAATGTTAAGTCTTGAGCTCAATGAGAGACCCTGCCTCAAAAAACAATGATAATAAGGTGAAGAAACAAGACATGGTGACATCATAAGACATAAGGCATAATGATGTCATTCTCTGGCCTGCATACTTGCCCATAAGTGTGAACACACCCACATACGCATTTGTACATACACATGCATATATGCACACACAATGTAGTTAGTTCGTTGATTATTTAACTGAAAAGAATTAAAAGCATGACAATGGAAAATGGTGGCCAACATGTGAGAATTTCCACATTCTGTTGTTAAGATCATAAAATAATTATACTCCCTGACAGAATCATTTGGCAATATCTATAAAACAGAAGGCATATTAATCTTAAGACAGCAATTCCACTCTATAAAGTGAACCACTCACATATACATACCAGAAGATACATATAAGCATGCAGCAATCAGAAACAGCATAAATATCTATAAGGAGGGAGCATAAGAGTGCTTGAAGGGAGAGGAAAGAGAGGAGAAAGAGCAATCAAAGTAAACTAGAACAGTGCATAGCAACCTAAACAAACCTCATGAACACATTCAGAAAATCAAGTTCCAGTAGAATATACAAAGCATAATACCATGAGGATATAATATTATATGGAACAATAGTATTTCTTTATTATAAATATGCATACATATACATCATATACATAGTGTTTATATGTGTGTATATATGCACACATCATTTTTTTTTTGAAGCTTGAGGATGTTTATCAGCATTTAAAGGAAAAACCCCAGGGCAGGAAAACTGTAAATCTTGGCAATTGCCCAGAGGAGGAGAGTGGAGAAGAGAGGAGAGAGATTGTGCTGTTTGAGTTAAGACCTCATGAATGTCAGACACATGGTAGAAAACAGCCACATGGCAGGGCTGGGAGATTTAGAGAAAGAATAACAGGGCCCAAAGTGTTAGTAAAACCCAAAGTGATAGGAAAAACACAGAAAAGACATAGAAAGAAGGAAAGGAAAAGTTAAGCTTGTGTAACCAATTCAGAAAAGTGGGCCAACTTCCTGAGCTGTACGTCTATGCATCTTTAAGAAACTGCACTGAGGGAGAGAATTCTGGGAAGGAAAAGTATGTCTCATTCAAGGGCTAATTATTCCACCCATTCCTTCTACATGTCTTAAGATGAATCCACCTTCCTTGAGATGGTCTCTCCTTCCCAATGGATGGCCCCTTAATCCAGGTCAACAACCTACCCAACTGAAATGCTGGGTCCCTGGCAGGCAAAAAGGTTTCATATTCTGTTGTCCAGAAGTTTTCTCTGAATGTGCTTTTAATGCTGCACCGCCATTCCTGACCCTGAAGAGGTAGCCGTAAAATCACTTAGCAGATGGACTGAAATTGGGAAATCCAGATATCTAATTCCAAATCTGTTCACCAAGAGGGATTATTAATGTCTGGCCTGGAGTTCCAGTCCCCAGCCTAACATATGGCCTTCAGGCAAGGGTGCTCATTTAGGAAGAGAAAAGGAACCAGAGTTGCCTTCCAACATTCCGGGCAAGAGAACCAAGCACATTTGGGGCCTTGCCTTGAGCTGCCTGTCCCGTTTCTTGCTCCTGTTCTCAACATTTCTGCCTCTGAAGAGGTAATCCTAAATGCCATTAGGGCATTGGGGCAATAAGACGGCCAACCTGGCTTTTTCAAGCTGAATGGGGATATTAGGTATGGAGTTGGTTCACCCCTCCAGCAGGCTTATCTTAAAAGCCCCCAAAAGTGCATAGGTAATTACAGTTGTATGCTAGCCAAGTGTAGGGAGGAGGGGAAGTCCTTGACTGATCACTGGATGAAGAGTACACATCATTTTTCTCTCAATTACATCAAAAACTTAACCACTGAAGATACCAAGAATGTAGGAAAACATTAATTCTCGTGTGCTATAAGTAAGCACAACCCATTTGAACACATCAGTTTGCCAATACTTGGTGAAAACATAGAAGTGTCCACCTGTGACTCATAAACTTGACTAATAGATATATTAGTTTAAGAACGTTTTTATGGTGTTCCATTTAAAGCAGCTTCAAAGGAAGCTACAGACCCAAGGCAGGGGTAGGCCCAGGGGAGCACAGAAAATTCCACATCTCCCAGTTTCAACAGAGGGCACATTAAGTTGAGGGGCGCAGAAGGAGCAAGTGAGGTAGGGAAGGAATAGGAGGAGAGGGGATGAGGGGTAGGTTGGATCCAAACACATTTTATGCATGTATGAATATCAAAATATTTCAAGGGGCTGGAGAGATGGCTCAGTGGTTAAGTGCACTGGCTGTTCTTCCAGAAGAACTGGGTTCAATTCCCAACACCCACATGGTGGCTAACAACCATCTATAATTCTAGTTCCAGGGGAACTGATGTCCTCTTCCAACTTCTATGAGCATTGCACACATATAAGTGCAGCAAAAACACTCATATGCACACAAAACAAAAAATGATAAAAGCTTTTTAAAAAATAAAAACTTTTGCATACTTACACAAAGGACAAGCTCAGTGTTTTCAATTTAAGTATTAGCTTGTGTCCTAGTTTGTTTCTCCATTGCTGTGACAAAACACTCTGACCACTGCCAACTTGGGGAGGAAAATGTTTATTTGTTTTACATCTCCTGGGTCACAGTTCATTAGGGAGCCCAAGGTAGGAACTCAGGGCAGGAACCTGGAGGCAGGAGCTGAAGCACAGGCCATTGAAGAATGCTGCTTACTGCTTGCTCCTCTGAGCCTTGCTCAACCTGCTTTCTTATACAGCATAGGCCTATCTGCCCAGGGGTGGCACCACCCACAGTGGGCTGGGCCTGGCCCACCCACATTACTCACTAATCAAGAAGATGCCCCATAGACATGGCTACAGGTCAGTCCAATGGAGGCAATTCCCCAACTGAGGCTCCCTCAACCCAGGTGTGTCAAGTTGACACTAAAGCTAGCCAGCACAGCTTGGTAGCTTTCTTTTTACTAGAGAATAAATATCAAGATACTATTGAACAGTTAAAGCAGGCCAGTTATATCTATCTGTGTCCACATAGGTAAGTCTAAAACAATGCTATGTGAAAGGAAGTTATAGAATGGCAAGGACAGTGTTATACCATTTATGTTGTTTTATAAGAGCAACAAATGCCATATTATTGATGGATAAATGCATAAAGTGACAATATTAAAATATTAAAATATGGACTGAATATAAACCAAATTAATAGTAGTGTTTTCTTTAGAGAGGAGGAGAGGGAATGGTTTGTGGAAGCATAACTGAATTATATGTAATGATTTATTCTTTTGAGAGAAAAGATCTGATGGAAATGTAATAATATGTTATTTGTTAAGCTTGGGTGGCAGGTACATTGATGTTTATACTATTATATTAAATTATCTATATTCTTATATCTTTATCTTTCCTCTTTAAGGAAAGAGGTATATTTCCTTCAGCTCTCCTAAATTTGTTCTGAAGAGAAGGGAAAAAAATCTTGCTAAACCTGAAGTCAAGCTTTCCTATTAGATAGCTGCAGAGCCATGGACGAGTCTCCTGGGTTTTAAATGAGAATATAGTGATTACCTCAGAAAGGAAGATTAAATGAGATATTCTGACACAGGACTCACAATACTGGTTTCTCTATTAGTTTGCTAAGATGGCCACAAAATGTAATATACACCAAGGACTTAGGCAACCAGAATCTGTCTCACAGTTCCAGAGGCAGGAAGCCCAAGACCAAATTGTTTTCAGGGCTGGTTCTTTTCAAGGATTAAAGAATGGGATCTAGACATCTACCCTTGGCTTCTAACTGGCCATCTTCTCTCCGTCCCTTGGCAACATTGTCCCTGTATGCATGGATGTGTCCAAATTTTTGCTTCTAATAATTATACCCATTATGTTGATTTAAGTCTTATGCTAATTACCTTTTTCTAACATCAAAGGCCCCATCTCCACAGAATTTGGAAACACAGTTCCACCCATAACATCTACACGATGTAGTCAGTACTTAAAATATGAAAAGAAGTACAATCTTGCCTTTATGAAAGGTAAGCTCACCCTCAACTAAAAATGACCTTAATTTATTCGTACAGCTGAGTTGTCCTGATGTCAAGAGGGGAGGTGTGACAAATGGAATGAAGCTCATCTCTTTCCTTTTCAAAGCTTAGATATGATAATGGCTTGGGTGAGGCCTATGACCAAAACATGGGCCCGACCTGTCAGCTTCATGTTTGTCACTCTGCATCTACTTTGTCCAGGTGGATAACTAGTGATGCTGGAGATGCCAAGATCTGTATCAAGTCCCGCCTGAGCTAATTAGCTTCACCCAGCCTTCATGCAGCCAGGACTCAGCAGGTACCTGCTGACCCAGCGAATGACCAGGGCCAAACAGAAGCAGGCTGTTTTTAAGGCATCACTTGTATTCTGAGACATGAAGGGAGACTAGCTTTATTCCAGCGGAAACAACCCCTTGTGCTATTCCAATCCTCAGTGATCAAGTGATTAGCACTGTGTAAAAAAAAAAAAAAAATCTTAGAAATAGTCAACCCAAATCAAGGAAAGCAAGCTGTTAATACAGATAAAGAATGTGAAGATGTCCCAGCCTGAGCTAACCACACTGTTCTTGAAGGACCAATTTTTTCACCTAACGATATATATTTTTTAATTAAAATAGCTTATCATTGCTTACAAGTATTTTACCTCCCTCCACACAACAACCTTCATAGCTCCTGATCCATGAATATCAGTTATTCTATAAAAGACAATTCATAAACATAAGAAATATTTCTGATATTTCTCTCTAGCTTTTTGCTTTGCTCAAATCCTGGTTGTAAATTAAGAGAACCATTCACAATGACTCAGAGAAAGAAGTGATAACATTCCCAACTTCTCAGGCAAGCATCCCAAATTTCCAAGTTTTACCTTCTTAAAGTGAAACAGCTTCTGCTTCATCTGGCCTCTGGAGCTCTTGAAACTTCCGTTCATGTGGTTGCACTTCAGAAAAATCATCTAGAAATGCAATATGCCAATAGCCTTGTGGACTCTGATCCACTGGAGTCATTTTGAGGACCTCTGCTAGTGGTTTTATTCTCCCGCACCCCTTTTAAGTGTATGAAATAATGATCACAAAATGTGAGAGGATCTCTTTTGGTTACAAGTACAGCACCTAATTCAGTATAAGAATGAGAATTTTTAGCTTCCTTAGTTATAATCCAGAAATGTACTTCAAGTCCATCTCATCTTAGGCACCTGCGACCCACTACCTCTCCAGCATCCCCTCCTCAGATACTGGTGCACAGATCCAACATGGACTCTCAGATTGCAAAGTACTGCATTAGCAAGACCAGAGGAAACATAAAGTACCTCTTGTCTAACAGATCTGGCGAGAACAACAGGATCCATGATATACACATCCCTGAACCACTCCATGTATCTCAGATGTCTGCACCTTATCCACCACAAGATGCAGAGCCCTTATCCACCAGAAGATGACAGGCCTTTATTCATCATTAGATGCCTGGTCCTCATCTACCAGGAGATCCTGGGCTCTTATCAACCATCACAGAGGCACATCACAGAGCCTAAGAGAGGGTTCAAACCCCAGGTCAATACAGGACTGCAATAGGAAATGGCTGCTTCCTCAAAAGAAAATGAAGGTGTGGTTATACAAAGAGAAATGAAGACAAAGACATAGCCAGGCATAATGGCCCACATGTGTCGTGACAGCACTCAAGAAGCTAAAAGAGAGAGATTGGAAGTTTAGGCCAGCTTGGCCTACAGAGTGAAATCCTGTCTCAAAATAAACAAAGATAACAACAACCAAAAAGCAGGGCTAGAGCAACACCTCCATTAGTAAAGTGTTGTCTTGAAAGCCTAAGGACCTGACTTGAATTCCCAGCACCTACATAAAAATCTGAGCCTCATGGTACACACTTTTAATCCTAGCATTGAGGAGGCAGAGACAGGAGGACCCCTGGGGCTTGCTGGCCAGCCAGTCTAGCCTAATGGGTGAGCTCCAAGCCAATGAGAGACCCTGTCTCAAAGGAGGTAGATGGTATTCCTTAAAATGACAACA
Organism: Nannospalax galili; assembly: GCF_000622305.1. NCBI lineage: Eukaryota > Metazoa > Chordata > Mammalia > Rodentia > Spalacidae > Nannospalax > Nannospalax galili. The sequence continues at coordinate 572,794 of NW_008360326.1, forward strand.
GAGGTCTTCCTCTGGCCTCATGCACGCATGTGCATCCACACACAGATATGCATCCCTCACACACAAACATGGACACATACATATTATTTTAAAAGCAATAGAGGGGCTGGAAAGATGGCTCAGAGGTTAAGAGCACCAGCTACTCTTGCAGAGGACTGAGGTTCAATTCCCAGCACCCATACGGTAGCTAACAACCATCTGTAACTCGAGTTCCCGGGGATCCAATGCCCTCTTCTGACTTCTACGGGCATTGTATGACACAGGTGCACCCACCTACTTGCAGGCATTACACTCTTACATACAAAATATAAATAAATAAAAAGCAATGGATAACTCATTGAAGGCATAGGTTCCCAGCTTAGATGCAAACACTGTTAGTCATAGAGAGACCAGGTGTTAAAGGCAAGGCAAACCCAGCACCAATTCAAATTCAGCATCATAGCTGGAAAAAATTAATTAAAAATCCATTTTCCACTGCTGCTGGGTCAGCACTGTCTGTCTTTTCATATGGACACATAATTATGACAAGCCACAGCTATCACTTGAGAGCCCCTCTGAGGGTGTTAGAAAACAGAAATGAAGATGAACACCGAGAGGCTGTTTAGCTCATCCCTAGCCACTGATAAAAATCGCACCTAAGCCTTCAATTTCAGAAGACCTACAGGAATGAAGTACTATAATAATCACTCCATTATAATTAAATTATTAAGAAAAATGATACACTTTGCCTTTTCTAGCTCTCTCCATACAAGGGAATAATTCCTTCTGTACATGTAATTCATTAATTTGTTGTAACAATTAGTTTCAGTGCTCTGGTGAGGCATGCTAATATCTCACCAGGATTAAAAGAAAACGGCATACTCGGATAAAAATTGTGCCTCTGAAGGTGTAAATTTCCAAGCCTGGTAATGACTTTGGGATCAGAATATACTCCCTTGCCTCAAGGACTGTTCAGGAGTTAAAACTCTGTGACAGAGAGAATAACGTCATAGGGTGTCTATCAGCTGCCACGTTGCCATGTAGAAGAACTCACCTGTTTGAAACTTGGTCTTGCTAAGGCACCTACACAGCAGCAGAGTTAGCCACCAGAAACTGGCTGCTTCTTGTTGTTTCCACAGGGAAATTCCACTCTATCACAGTTAATGGCAGTGTCACACTGTACTTAATGTAAATTAATTCTCTGTTTGTCCAATAGGCCAGGGCTATTTGTTTAAGTTTCATATGTGAGTAGGTTTGTTTCTCTTTTTTCAATGCCTTATCTGGAAGACAGAAGCAGCATTTCACTGCAGAGGGTTTGTTTTTTTTGTTTTTTTTTTTTAATCAAGAATTAAATAAATAAGGAGCCTGCCACATGTAAGCTTGGGACATTGCTTGCTGGATGTAGGGGGGTCAGATGAGCAAGTTTCATTATTTGATACATTTTCAGGCTTGCAATAGAGTCATAAGGAATTGATAGGAGCAGCAAATTCATTTTAAAACAGGTTTGTCGCCTCATCGGGTATTCATCTAAGCAGAATCAACAGCATCCCTGGATCTCGTTTATGTGACGTGTTTTTCTAAATGGGATGATAATAAGCATGGAGATGCAGTGAGTAGTTAAAATCTCCTGCCTCCTCAAGGCGTCCAGATACTTGAAGGAAGGAATTGCTTTCATTCTCAAGTCATTGCTCATCAGAGGATCAACATCCAGCTGTTTAAAGGCCCTGATAAAGAGAAATCCAGAGACACTAACAGATCTATTAGAAACCATCATGCGAGGTTCTTAGGAAAATTTAATCCCCACACTTTAGGAGGCGGAGGCAGGCGGATCTCTGATTTCAAGACCAGCCTGGTCTACACAGTGAGTTTCAGGCCAGCCAGGGCTACATAATGGCACCTTGTTTCAAAATATCGATCAGGTTCATCTAGGCTGATCTTCACTTCTCGTGTTCCACACGCCCCCGTGCCATAAGCCGTCATCATGGCAAAGCTTGCAAAGGCCGGTAAAAATCAAAGTGAGTCCAAGAAAATGGCTCCTCCACCAAAGGAGGTAGAAGAAGACAGTGAAGATGAAATGTCAGAAGATAAAGAGGATGACAGCAGTGGAGAAGAGATTGTCATCCCTCAGGAAAAGGGCCAGAAGGCCACAACTCCAGCAAAGAACATGGTGGTTTCACAGGCAAAAAAGGTTGTAATTGCCACACCTGCTAAGAAGACAGCCATCACCCAAGCAAAAAGGCAGCAGCCACACCAGCAAAGAGGACAGTTACACCAGCCAAAGCAGTTGCAACACCTTGTAAGAAGGGAACCACATAAGCAAAAGCATTGGTAACACCCCCCCATAAGAAGGGAGCTGTCACCCCAGCCAAGGTGGCAAAGAATGGTAAGAATGCCAAGAAGGAAGGCAGCGATGAGGACGATGAAGAGGAAGAGGAAGATGATAATGATGAGGAAGATGAGGAGGAGGAGGAGGAAGATGAGGAGGAGGAGCATGACTCTGAAGAAGAAGCTATGGAGATCACACCAGCCAAAGGAAAGAAAGCTCCTGCTAAAGTTGTTCATGTGAAAGCCAAGGGTATGGCTGAGGAAGAGGATTAGGATGGTGATGAGGAGGATGAAGAGGAGGATGAAGAGGAAGAAGAACCTGTTAGAGAAGCACCTGGAAAACAGAAAAAAGAAATGACTAAACAGAAAGAGGTTCCTGAGGCCAAGAAACAGAATGTTGAAGGCTCAGAACCACTACACCTTTCAGTCTGTTCACTGGAATCTTGAATCCTAGCAAATCAGTTGCTGAATTAAAAGTTGCTCTCAGTGAACTTTTTGCTAAAAATGGTCTTGCTGTTGTGGATGTCAGAACTGGTACAAATAGAAAATTTGGTTATGTTGATTTGGACTCTGCTGAAGACCTAGAAACGGCCTTGGAAGAAGTCACTGGCTTAAAAGTGTTTGGCAATGAAATTAAACTAGAAAAACCAAAAGGAAGAGACAGAAAGTTCAAGCTGTAAGAACATTTTTGGCCAAAAACCAGTCTTTCAGCATCACTGAGGATGAATTAAAAGAAGACTTTGAAGATGCCATTGACATTAGATTGGTTAGCCAGGATAGGAAGAGTAAAGGGATTGCTTATATCGAATTTAAGACAGAAGCAGATGTGGAGAAACCTTTGGAAAAAGCAGGGGGCAGAAATTGATGGGCGATCTGCTTCACTACACTACACTGGAGAAAAAGGTCAGAGGCAATAGAGAGCGGGAAAGAATAGCACTTGGAGTGATGAATCAAAAACTTTGGTTTTAAGTAACCTTTCCTACAGTGCAACAGAAGAGACTCTTCAGGAAGTGTTTGAGACGGCAACTTTTATCAAAGTGCCCCAGAACCCAAACGGCAAATCTAAAGGGTAAAATTTATAGAATTTGCTTCATTTGAAGATGCTAAAGAAGCTTTAAACTCCTGTAATAAAATGGAAATCGAGGGCAGAACAATCAGACTGGAGTTGGGAGGACCCAGGGGACCACCTAATGCCCACAGTCAGCCATCCAAAACTCTGTCAAAGGGCTGTCTGAGGATACCACTGAAGAGACCTTAAAGGAATCATTTGAGGGCTCTGTTCGTGCCAGAATAGTCACTAATTCGGAAACTTGGTCCTTCAAAGAGTTTGGTTTTGTAGACTTCAACAGTGACGAAGATGCCAAAGCTGTCAAGGAAGTCATGGAGGATGGTGAAATTGATGGAAACAAAGTTGCCTTGGATTAGGCCAAGCCTAAGGGTGAAGGCGACTTTGGAGGCTGTGGTGGAGGCAGAGGAGACTTCGGAGACTTTGGAGGCCGAGGTGGAGGCAGAGGAGGAAGAGGCGGATTCCGTGGAAGGGGCCGGGGAGGCTTTGGGGGTCCAGGAGGCTTCTGGGGAGGCGGGGAGTGGGGTGGGGGAGCTTCAAACCACAAGGAAAGAAGACGAAGTTTGATTAGTTTCTTCTGTTTCTGTCTTTCCTCCTTCCATTTGAAAGAAAGAACTCTGGTGTTTTCACTCTGTTACCTGTTCAACGACAGAGCCTTCTGAGGACATTCCAAGACAGTACACAGTCCTGTGGCCTACTTGGAATCCATATAGATAACATTTCAAGAGAGATACCCTATTGGTTTTGACTGGATATTCATATAAACTTTTTAAAGAGAGGAGTGATAGAGCTAACCTTATCTGTAAGTTTGAATTTATATTGTTTCATCACATGTTCAAAACTATTTTTTTTCCTACAAATAGTTTTTGGTTTTGTTTTTTTGTTTGGGGTTGTAAAAGAATGCTTTATCATGATTTTTGCTTCAGTGACTTTAGGACAAATTAAAAGTCCTAAATAATAATAATGATAATAATAGAAATAATAATAACAATTTTGGTATTTTTAAAAGTATTCTAACACATGGCAATAATAACAAATTGGCTGTTTTGGAAAGTATTCTAATATATGGTCTTAGAGTTGCTAAGTCAGATAAAATAGGTAAATAACATAAAATGAAAAAGACAAAAATTTAAATTAAAAAACAGTATTATTAGTAAATGGCAAGTTATTTCAAACATCCAGAGTCTGATAAATTATATAGAAGATACACTCATCAATTCAGAATCTATCTGTTCCAACTTTTAGTCAGTAATTAAAAGTTTGCATGATGTCTTTTATTTCACCAATTATGTCATAATCCAAAAATCAGCCACCTTGAAATACCATTTTTTTATTTTTTAAATACATATTGGCATTATGATTTGAAAATATATGAGGCTGGGTGTGGTGGCTCACACCTTTAATCCCACCACTTGGGAGGTAGAGGCACGCAGATCTCTGTGAGGTCCAGTTCAGGCCAGCCTGGTCTACATGGCAAGTTCCCGGTCAGCTAGGGCTACAGGGAGACCCTGTCTCAAAAGACCAAAA
>NW_008360326.1:577766-579416 GCF_000622305.1 Nannospalax galili
AAAAATTCTCCAGTATCACAAACACTTCCCAGTCAGTAGATTTTCTTTATTATTACCACAGGAATACCAAGATTTTTATTGGAAAGCCATCACAACAAACAGTACACAAAATGCCACCCTTATTTTTGATAATACTAAAGCGCACACCTTACAAATGCCACCAAAGTGAGTGATTCCTGAATAGGTCCTACAGTCTACACCACTAGATTTTAGCTTTGCCTGTAGGTTAGAATCACTTAGAAACTGTAAAATATCCAATGTCTTGGCCAGCTCAATCAGAAGATTAAAGATTTGCCCCATGTATTGACATTTTAAAAAATTTATTGAATTTTTGTGAATTTCTTATAATATAATTTGATGGTATTTAGATTCCCTTCCCCCTCCTAAGGAACTTTTGGCAACTGATGGCTCCTGGGAAGGGGAGAGACAATCTCTCTCAGGTATGGGACTCTTGGAAGGTTAACCAGGCTCCAGCGGATAGACCCACACTGAAGGACATTCAGGAACACAAATCAGACTCTATAGGCCATTATTTATATACTGGCATTGTCGTAAAGCTCCTCTTGTGTTTTACTGTTGGGCCAAAGTTAAGTATCTCTGAATCCACACTGGCTCCCCAGTATGGTCCTGGGAATAGCAGCCTCACCTGGGATTTTGTTAGATATGCACATCAGGTCTCACTAAGACCTACTCACACCTTGTGTGAGATCCAAGCTCAGATACCAAGAAAAGAGAAAGGTCACAGGAGTCCAGGAAATTAAAGAGATTTTTGAGGAATCCTTAGCAGATAACACATAGCTTATTCACTTCAGGTGAAGGCTGCCACATAAACTGCTAGGAAGGCAGGTGCCAGCAGGTACCCAAGGACACAGCAACACACAGGGCACACACAGGCAAGCATAGGGCATACACAGACCAACACGCTAGCCAAGGAAGTAGGTACATAGGCCTATAGGCAGACACATACATGCAGGAGGGGGAAGGCACTAAACAAAAGCTAAGATCTCTGACCTCAAGGCCCTATTTACACAGAACCCATATAAAAGTGCATTCTGTCAAAATAGTTATATGACAGATAAGAATCACTGTTTGCTTTTGGATTCCATGTACATATGGCATCAGCCCTTATTAACTAACCCATGATCCCCAAATGCCTTGTGTCAGCCATATTTTAGCTTACTCAGACCAAGTATCTATATCAGCACCATGTTGTCTAAACATAAACTGGCCTGTATGGCCTCCTGTTTCTTACACTCTGGGGAGGTAAACTGTAGAATAGACCTTCCAGGTGATCAGATGCAAGCTAAGACTGAAGAACAACCAATTTTATTCTTAGAACTCAGTAAGGGAAGTTTTGAATCTGCGATGACAGATACCCTGCTCATTACCACTCTCATCTAGAGAGACAGAGTTGAAGGCCGTGGGTGGATCCAGGCTTGGAGGAGGTTAAAGATTATACAATTTTAATAGGTTTTTTAAAGAAAAATTGAACAATTAAATACAAAAGAAAACACCCATTTAGATGAAAGAAATAAGAAATTAAAACTTTTTATCATAGCAAATATCACAAAACACAAAATAATGTTTTCATTAATCTTTGGCTGGAATACTTTTCCACTACTCTTCCTACATAGAATACATTTTGTTTGC
>NW_008360326.1:579489-588489 GCF_000622305.1 Nannospalax galili
AGGAAAGGTGCCTATAGGATTGTTGTTGGAGTTGCAAAAATCTCTATCAGATTTCATCCACGTATGAGGTCTGAATTTTAGGTTATTTTAAGTATTTCATTGCAGCAACTAATCATAAACACTGTTTGAATTGAAGATTCTCTGGCCAGGACTTGGAAATGTCCAGTGTAAGTGAGAAGCCTTATGTTTTATTCACATCCTGCTAAGTCCACTTTGCACCAACTTTCAATAAATTAACATCCTCAATTGATCTATCCACCCAGCACCTATATAACTTACTCTGCTTCTGCAAGGAGGAGGAAGTGATAGTACACAGAGCCCAGACTAGTCAGGGAAAATCCTTCTTGATGGGAAACAAATGAAGAGATTCATTGTTCCCCTGAAAAAGAAGGGTGGAACTGGGGTTATCTACATATGAAGAAAGGCGGTGACCTGAAGTCATCTGACCAAATTCCCTTCCTTTCTTTTTTTATACATTTATTTATTTTCATTTTATGTGTATGACGGTTTTGCCTATATATATGTACGTGTACCACGTGTGGGCAATGCCCATGGAGGCCAGTAGAGGGCATTAGATCCCTGGAACTGGAGTCAAAGACAGTTGTTAGCTGCCATGTAAGTGCTAGAAACCAAACCTCGGTCCTCTGCAAAGGAGTGCTCTTAAGTGCTAAGCCATCTCTCTAGTCCTTCTCTTCCCTTTCTTGATCTAAAATATATGCTGGTTTCACTCAAGAGAGGAAAGGCTAGTGGGACCTAGTATATCTGCAGATGATGAAATAAGGTAAAGATATCTACAGAGAGTCAGGGGTAGTGGGAGTCTGAACTTCAAAACTTTCTACATTTGTGAGTCTTCGTTGTGCAAAAGTGAAATACCTGGGTGAGGGAAAGTATGCCTTACTTACAATCTCTAGATAGGATGACTAGACTCCAGTGGATGAATTTGTACTGAAGGACATAAATGCTTGACTGGATAAGACTTAACAGGTATGGGAGAATATAAGGTCCAGTGGGAAGGGGGCATGGATTGGGAGGGTGGTCTAAATTTGATTAAGAATTGTATGAAATGTACAATAGCTCAATTAAAATATTTTTTAAAATAAAATACTAAAGCTTCTCACCAGATATATGCTTGGTGAAGATGATCATTTGGAGACAGTTCAAAATGGGTTTTTATTTTGTTTTGATCCTAAAGAATAAATAAGCAGAAAAAAATAAAATATAAGGAACAAAGATACAAACTCTGATGCAAATGGGGTCCCTGCCCACCATGTCCACCACACAAACACCGAGGCAAATGATGTCATTCCCACTATGTTCATCGTACAAACACTGATGCAAATAGCATCCCTCCCCACTATGTCCACTCTTTGAAATGCAAAAGGCACACAATGAGCTCAGTACCCCTTGAGAAGAGCCCAAAGTCTGGGCATGCTACCTTTTACAACCCCAGCTACATCAGTATCCAGATACACCTTAATATTAAGAGTAGCAATGCTAATATTTAGTAGACACAAGCTTTTTATTAAAATATCTAATATTTATTCAAAGGAAATGAAGTCAATCCATTGAAGAGACCACTGCTGCCTGCCCATGCTTGTTTCACTATTCACAGTTTCCAGAATATGCAGCTCCCTGGGTGTCCAGGGTGAATGGATAAAGAATAGACAATCTCAGCATTTCAGCCACTGAAAAGCAAAATCTTGTCATTTGAATGACAGAACATGAATGAACCCAAGAACATCGTATTAGCTGAACTATGCCAGATGCAGAAAGACAAATTCTTCATAATCTTATCTATCTGTGGAAACAAAAACTGTTGATGTCATAAAAGTGGAAAATAGAATAATTGCCAGAGACTGAAGGAGGCAAAAGAAACCGAGGTTACAGAGAGACTGGTCACTGGGTACAAAAGCACAGTTCTGTAAGAGGAAGATGGTCTAGTGTTCTGTTGCATGAAAGAGCTACTGTCTTAGTTGGCTTTCTGTTGCTGTGATAACACCATGACCAAAAGCAACTTGGGGAGGAAAGGGTTCATTTCACCTTACAGGTTACAGTCTATTGTCGAGGAGAGTCAGGGCAGGAACTCTAAGGCGGCAGGAACTTCAGTTGAAGCAGAAGCCATGGAGGAATGATGCTTATTGGCTTTCTTTCTCTGTCTTGCTCACTTAGCTTTCTTATACAACCCAAGCCCATCTGCCTAGGGTTACTACCACCCATAGCCAACTGGGCCCGCCTAAATCAGTTGGAAATTAAGAAAAAGACTCACAGACATGGCCAAAACCCAGCTGGAAGGAGGTAATTCTTTAGTTCAGGTTCCCTCCTCCTGGGCGGCTCTGGGTTTGTGTCAAGTTGACAGTTGTAGCTAACTATGACAGCTACTGTAAATAATGATATATTTCAAAATATATAATGATATATAATGATATATTGATATATTGAATATATCAATATATAATGATATATTTCAAAAAGTACAAAAGGGGAGCAAAGGAACAATGCTTTTTTGAAATGATGGGTATGCCACACATTCTGATTGATCATTACACAATGTATTCATGTATGAAATGATTACATTGTGCTTTATAAATATGTACAATATTATGATGTCAATTAAAAATAAAACTTCAGGAATATAAACAAATGTTCTGCCAGGTCATCACTGAGGTACTAGATCTTTACATGCACCTGCTTTATGGATTGAAGGTATTTTATGCTCTTGTTCACCCAAGGGTAGAGTTTCAGGACAGAGCGAGTGTTTAACAAAGTTTTGTAGAACAAAAAAATGAAAAAACTTGCAGTTTATGGATTGTGTGACGGGTGTGATAATAAACCTGCACACTATTCAATAAGTAGCTATGAAAATTAACATCTGTTTACAAGCTGGTTTTTTTAAAAATCAGTGTTTGTCTACTTACAGAGAGAGAGAGAGAGAGAGAGAGAGAGAGAGAGAGTCAGAGAAAAGTCTAATTTGGAGAACTCAAAAATTGCTTAACAAAGTAGATGGCAATTTTTCTGCATTGAAAAATGGAATTTGACAGAGAGTACATTTCTGGAAGACATTATGCACAGAATGCACCTCAATTAGCAAAAGACACAAAAATAACAAAGCAAGATTACATTTGGAGAAAAGCAATAATAGTTACACTAAAATGTAGAAGGGTTGAAGAGGAAGAAATTGGATTGAAAGTTTGGGATTTGGGTATCAATTAAAGGGCATAATTCGTTCAGTAAGAAAGTAGATACCATAGAAGGTTTGGGGGAGGAGAGAGAGAAATGTGCTTTAGGAAACCAATCCGCCATCCAGGACACAGCAAGAACCAGAGCAGAGAGGGACTGCAGAGCCACAGGACCAGTTAGGATATTAAAACAATAACTCAAATACAGAGGAACAAATTGTAACTAGGATGGTAGATCTGAAATAGAAAGGAGATGAATGGGAGGAACAACATTAGGGAAGATTCTGCCAACTGTCTCAATTGGGACAATTTGTGAACAAGGGTAAATAGGACAGAGTACACAGTGGAAAGAGTATCATCCAAGAAGGCTCAAAGTTTGAAATCTAGAATCATTGCAGCAAGTTTCTGGAACATGGAATTTTCAAGCACCACTCCTTGAGATGTGCCTAGCAGCCCAATGGATGAACAGGTCTGAACATTTTAAAGTCACCTGCAGACCAAACCCTTGGGCCCCATGAAGACAGTGATAGTGTGTACATTTTCATCACCACTGAAAACTCAGTGCAGAACACTGTGTTTACTGAGAGTGGTTATTAAAGAAATATGCTGAATAAACCAGGTGTGGTGGTACACACTTGTAATCCCAGCATCAGGAGACAGAGGCAGGGGATCTCTATGAGACTGAGACCAGCATGGTCTATGTAGCCAGTTCCAGGCTATCTGGAGATACAGGGAGACACTGTCTCAAGAAAAAAAAGAAAGAGAAAGAAATTTTTGTTGGATAAAATAATAAGAATTAGAGTTGGATTAACAGAAAAGATGTAAGGAGTATGTAAATTATGGAAATGGATCAAACACAGAACATTAGGTAACATATATGGACTATAATTTGCAAGAGGAGGAAAGCTACTGTAGAGCATTAGTACTTGACTATGTTGTGCTATGTAGTAATTCCTGACATTTAGAGTAAGCATGTTACAGCTCACATGCTTACAGTTCACTGACCAATGAGAGAAAATTTATAACTAGGATGTTTATTGACCCAAGAACAAAATCATAACATTGAAAGTTCATGTCATTTTGTAAAAAGTTATGATTAGACACTAGGGATGGGGAATATTGAGTTTCTACAGCACTCACTCTAAATGATAATTCTTTTGGGGGAGCCCAGAGGGTGAGGAGTACATACATAGGCATTATGCTGCTACAATGGTCTTTTCAAAATGTAGGTCAAAATGTGTACCCAGGGGCTAGAGAGATGACTCAGCAGTTAAAAGCACTGGCTGCTCTTGCAGAGGACCCAGGTGGGTTCCCAACAACCACGTAACAGCTAACAACCACCAATAATTCCAATTCCAGGGGATCTGACACCTTCTCTGACCTCCATGGGTACTACATGACACAGGTGCACTTACATACATGCAGGCAATACACTCATCCACAAAAAATAAAAATTAAAAAAAGACTTGTACTCAATGTTTAAAGCCCTTCAATTGTTTGCTATTATAGGTAAGAAAAATCCAAATTCTGACACTGCCCACAGTGCCCTGAAAAAATGCATTCTTTGCAAATTTTGTCGCATTTTGTACTTCTGTCTCCTGCAGCCAGGACACCTGAGACATCTCTCCTATCTACTGTCATTCATTTCTTCATTAATTAATATGTGCTCAGTCACCAATCCAGTTCAAAGAGTACTTCTTTGCCCTTCACTATAGTTTAAGTCAATTTTCCCTCTAAAACTGCTTGTGTTCCATGTTGTTTCCATTTATAGTCTTTTTCACAGTTTATAAATTGGGCACTAATTTGTCCCTTATTTTAAGTGCTGCTCTGCCCATCTACCATCATATTCATGAGGATACTATCAGGTCTGGTTGACTTTTATACTCTGTACATTTAGCAGAATGAGTGCCACATAACAGCTCTCTACAGATACTTTAGGAATAGTAACAATAGCAAAAAATGATAAACTTTCTCCTCTACAGTAACCCTATATTACATTAAGTTTCAAAGTACTGACATAAGCTGAAGTCAATAGACTGTAAGTAAACATAGCTTTGGAGTTTGACAGCCTGGTTCGAATCTCGGCTTCATCATAAATGTGCTCACTTGGTAAAATTCTTAAATTATCTGCGCCTGAATTTCCCCAGGAATAAAATAAAGAAAATAGGGTTGGAAAGATGGCTAAGTAGTTAAGAGTGCTTGCTGAGCAATCATAAGGATAACAGTTAGGATCCATGAGACAATCCCAGCATTCCACAAACAGCAATAACTGCAGCCCCAAGGAGGGTGACAACAGGAGAATGGCTGGAATTGCCAGAAAACACCAGCCCAGGTCCAGGGAGACACCTTGCCTCAGAGGGAAGGCAGAGAATGATAGTCGAGGACGCCTGATGCGTTTGTCTAGCCCCCATGGGGGCACACAAGTGAGCACACTCACACAAACGCATGTATACTCACACACAGGCACACACATATGAATAAATAAATGAATAAGTAATTTTTTTTTAATTACTGGGGGCCAGAAATATGGCTCAGCCAGTAAAGGTGCTTGCCACTAAAAAGCCTCACAACCTGAGTTCTATCCCCAGAACACACATGGCAGATGGAGAGAATCAACTCTGGCAAGTTGTCCTCTGACATTCACACATTTGACATGGAATACATACATGTACACACACACACACAATGAATGTAAAAAATATTTGTTATTGAAATGAAGAAAATGTAGAATAGTGCAATTATTATCGGGTAACAAGAACTAGAGATTACATTGCAGTAAAGAAATTTAAGCCTGTGGAAACAAGATGGGGAGTACTGTACAATGCTATCTGCAGGACACAACATGGTCTTTGAAGTCATGAACTCACGGCAGCTATGTTTACCTGCACAAGATATGCACATGATCAAGACAGCACCATCAGTCAACATTCCAGCAGGCAGCATTAATTAGACTCATTGAGTTACAAGAAGAAGAGGAGGAGGAGGAGGCTGGAGAGATGGTTTAGTGGTTGAGAGCACTGGTTGCTCTTGCAGAGGCTCTGGATTCAACTCCCAATACCCACATGGCAACTAACAACTGTCTAAAACTCCAGTTCCAGGGAATTTGACATCCTCTTCTGACCTCCATGGGCATTGTATGACATGGGTACATTTACATACATACCAGCAAAATACTCATATACATAAAATAAAGTAATAAATAAAATAGTTTTTGAAATGAAAGTACAAAAAGAATAGGACATAAACACATGAGGGGGTGCATGTTGGGGGGCAGTGTCTGGGAGAGTGAGAAGGGAAATTGGGGGTTGATATAATCAGGGTACATTAGATGCATGTGTGAAATCGTCAAATATAAAAGCTTATTTTTAAGTCCCAGTGATTAACCTGCTCAAGGTCTTAATGCTATAAACAACAGACTTTGGGACCAAACCCAAAGAATCTGAGTCTATTATTAACTACTACATGAAGGAGTGTGATTCATACTACACAGATGGTTTCCATCTCCAAAATTACTGTATAGATAGGTAAAGCATCCTTAAGTATCTGAAAATCTTTTTTTTTTTCTTTTTTGTGGTCTTTTTGAGACAGGGTCTCCCTGTAGCCCCAGCTGCCTTGGAACTCACTATGTAGACCAGGCTGGCCTTGAACTCACAGAGATCTGCCTGCTTCTGCCTCCTGGTGCTGGGATTAAAGGCGTGCGCCACCACGCCAGGCCCTGAAAATCTTTTTTACATCCCAAGAGTCACCCCTTCCCTCACCTTTTTCTTCAATGCAATAAGAAGTCACAATAGACCCACAGGAAAATATCCCAAGAAGCAAACTCAGGCCAAGACAATGTTTCCAATTAATGCTATAGTGTCAAAATAGAAAAAAAATAACCAGCAACCACAGTGTCCCAGAGTGTACTGGTACCAAAACTATTGAACTTGTGTCTTGCTTTGGAGAGGAATATCTCTGCAATAATCAATTTTGAATGTCATTCCTCTGTATGTACACACCAGTGTGTTTTGTTATTTATGACTTAAACACATGAAAGATGACACTGAATCAACGGCCAGTGATCTTTTTCAAGAAAGCATTGGTGGCCAGGCGTGGTGGCACATGCCTTATCTCTGTGAGTTCAAGGCCAGCCTGGTCTACATAGTGAGTTCCAGGACAGCTGGGGCTATAGGGAGACCCTGTCTCAAAAAGACCAAAATAAAAAAAGAAAGCATTGACTCTCCTTTTCCAAGTTCAATGCTATTTTGCTTCACAAATCTTGTATTGTAGCTCCAATGAAACATATGATATGCATAAAATTGATAAAGCAAGCTCTCTGTGTGGTGGTAAATTTAGAAATAAAACAGGTCCATATGATTTCACCCCTCTTGAAGACAGATTTTCCATGAAGTCTTCCTTCACTTGTGTTCTGACTTACAAGACTTTAAAAATTATGTCATCGTCTCCCAGGATATCAAATAAGGTATGCCAGTCAAGGTGGAGATAAGGTGTGTGAGGAAGCTGTGGAGAAGATGCTTGAGCACGGTGACCACTTCATTTTACCAGAAGGGCTACTGATCTTGAAGCCTCTAGACAACTCTCCACTTGTCCTTTAAGTCACCCTCACTACAGCTCCATCCAGTTGACCTGTGCATGAATAGGTCCTGAATGTCCTGTGTTAGACAGAGGCAGCTGAAGTTGATGGCATGCCATGAACAGCCATTGCTGAGCATTGTTCTCAAGGCTATTCTGCTCAATGAGCTGGGCTTCCTCCATCCCTTCAATAGTCCCTAAGAAGCACCTCTGCCACTGACTACGTGAAGCTGATGAGGAAGGACATTCACAAGTAAACCATGTGTATCCTGGGAACCATACAATGAACTTTACTGCTGACATTTGAAACAAACAAGCAAAGAAATCTTTAAAAGTGCATCTTAAATTTTGAAAACTGAATGATGCTAGGCTCAAAATTCCCAATTTATAGGTTTTGAAGAGCAAAGAAGGCAACTGTTGGCCTGCATGTACCCCACTCAACCTCCCCAGGAGAGGAAAATGAAGGATCCGAGCACTTAGTGAATCCATTGCTAATTCGCTGCGAAGGCCATGAGAAAACGAAGGGATTCTGGTTGTAATAATACAGAAGATGCTAGTTGCAGATTTCACCGCATCAGATTCAAAACAGCATCTGTTCTGAACACCAATTGCCTGTTGTACTATTTTTCTCCACACAATTCCAGTTGCAAGAATGAGTTTCAGAGCACATGTGTTTTATGTCATTACTGTACACTCAGTAAACTATGTACGTGTGGGTGTTTGATGGCTTCTCCTTGACTTTGTTAGTATTTAACCTTCTTGTGTCATTTTGAGGAGGAAAATGAAAAATAAATATTGTCTTCTAGAGTTTCTCTCTCTCTCTCTCTCTCTCCCTCTCTCTCTCTCTCTCTCTCTCGGTAGAGGCCTTAAACAATAAAAAATCGTTTACATAGTAAATTGATAACATGAGTCTCTAGGACAAATAAAAAAACAGCTAGATCACAACCTTGGAGGAGGGGACTCTAAGGTGTAGGACAGTGGTCTTGGTTCTTTCTAGGAAAGCATCAATGTTAACAGTGAGCTAGACACTCTTCCTTAGGAAGCCACTCTTCTCTCCAAGGCATCCTTCTGGTTATGATTCTATTCCAACCTTGAAATCTAGACACTAGAATAAAAATTTTGTCCTGCAAATGGCACCTTTTCTTTACAGAGCCCAGATTCATCCTCCAGTTGTAACAAATACAGCCATCTATCAGTTAATGACAGAGGATCTTGTGAGAGATACTAGGTGATTTCATTATTATACACACAT
>NW_008360326.1:588602-614814 GCF_000622305.1 Nannospalax galili
CATACATTTACACAAATATATGATACAGCCCATTTCTTCTAGGATATTAATAAACAAAACATGGGATTAAATCAAGTGCAAAAGAAAATGAGTCAATTAAGTGACATAGCACATCAGAGATGTATGAAGCTACCACAGCTTAACACGACATACCATCTCACAAAAAACTGATTTTTTTAATAAGTAGTAGATATTAGGTTGCTCATTAGGCACATGAGAACCCTCCCCTCCCTGAGGATATATAAGCATTTAATAGTCAGTGGAGAGGAGACTCTTCTTCAAAGATGCAACTGTACATAAGTTGCCTTTATTCCTATAAGTAACCACTCATACATTCTCCTGTACCTAACTCCAATTAAACCTGGCTCACCAGGATAGACATGGGTAGAGTTGTTTCTTTGATCTGGTGTCAGCGCTCTATGTGGGGTGAGTGGCTGCTTGTTCACATCTCCCCAGGAAAAGTCACACAAAATCTCTAACCCATCTTTGGTTCTCCTAGAGCACAGTAAAAACAAAGTTCAGTTTAGAAGGAGTTGTCTTGTTCATGTTATGGGTGATAAAGCTTGCAGCTAGAGCTATACCACCCCAGGATGGAGGATCCCAGTCGACAGTCCCGATGTTCCATCCTTTCCTGTTTGCCATGTCTTCCATAGCAGTTGTATTGTCGCTGCTATGGGTGTTAAGACACACAACTGAGGCTGTTCCTACTGAAGGTGGAGTATCCCTGGGGGGAATCCCAGGGAGGCTGCCTTCCTCGATGTGATGTGGAGTGGCATGCCTCCATGATGAGCTACAGAATAGAGCACAGTCCCTGAAAGCAGACGATGACAGGATCATAAACAGACTATAGCAGCAATTGTGGCCTTTGCTTAGGCAGAAAGGCTCTCAACTGAGCCTCAGCTGTGTGCCCAGAAAGAATTTTCCCACATAAGGGAGAAATTACAGTGAGAAAAAGACATGTAGGTGTGATCCTCTGCAGTAGCCTCTAAATTGGGGAAAAGTGAACAGGGACGGGATGACAGTGCTGTTGCCTTGTCATTTCTGGGGGACCTAAGAGAAAGTACACAAATTAGATATGTGCTGAATAGTCCCTCCTGGGACTGAAACACTTGAAACCCATGGGAAGAATTAGATAGTGAGGAGGGAAAGTGAGGTAGAAATGAAAGTAGAAAAGGGCCTTAATAATGGCTGAGTGCCCACGGGGAGCTCTTTGCATTTTAACTGCTTGAATTAGGAAAGACTTTTAAACAAGAAATGAAAGAGCCTCTCTCAGTCTGGTTCATGAGGCTGCGGGACACAGGGAAGGGTGAGATCAGCCTGAGAGTTCTGGAAGCAGAAAACCTGAGTGCTATAACTACACGTCCCTCCTTCAAATAGAGGCTGCTTAACCTGAGGCAATATGAGGAAAATCAGTCCCAGTTGGACTAGCTCACAAGAGCCATTAGACACTTAGTATTGCCTGATGATCGATCCATGCGTATCAGACACTGGAAGACAACAAAGGAAGGTCAGGCATTACAGAGGAAAATGGGCATGTAAGAGGTGGTGCTCGATGCCCAGTTCACTGGGCCAGATAGGATTATGTTCACATTAGAGCTAAGAAATTAATTCAACAGAGACTGCAGAATTGGTATGGGCCTCTAAACTCTCCTCATGGAGGGCCAATGATCTTTCTGATTAAGATATTAAACTGGCTCTAACATCATGAGGTATAGGAATTTTCCAGCTCCATTATAACCTTAGGACACCACCACTATATGTGTGATGTGTTCTTGACTACAATCTTGTATTCCATACATGATTATAAATAGAGATTTTTTTCCTTCCTTCTCCTGCCCTCTATCATGAGTTCTTTCTCTTCTTTCTCTTACCCTTGTGTTATGTTGAAAATTTTTAAGAGAACATAAGAAGTTTCCAGAAAACAATCCATCAGAAGAAAAACTGCATTCCACTCTATGAGAGTCAGAATTTCCTCTGACACACAACTTTGCACTTCTGATTCTTGTGTTAGTACTTAGAAGAAATATGTGGATAAATGATAAATGCAGCAGTGACTGCATGGTATACTACTATGTTTATTTGTAAAGAATTTCAGTGAACAACAATTAAAATTGCCCCATTTTATATACTACAAAGTTCATTCTAAAGAACTATTCACATAAGTTAGAGCTATCTTGAGCCCTTTTGGGGTTATTTGATGGTTGTGAGAGATTAATTCTTAACTTTTTATGGAATATTGAAGGATGATCAGGTCTTTATGCAAAATAGGTATAAGAACTTTTGGGGTAAAATAAGAGAACATCATCACTTTCTTAAAATCCACTGGAGAGATGATTGTTAAAACATATTATTGACTCACTTCAATCTATATTCTTCTCTCCCCACACTGTGTCTTATGGTAGCTGTGTACAGATAAATAATTCTTGGTATTGTAAAAGCATGTCTCTATTTGTTTGAATCCCAATGCACCAAGATGTTAAACTTGACATCATAATTCAAGGTTTATGCTGTTTGATCATTTTACAAATGCGGAAGAGAAGTCCTAAAAAAGTGGAGTCATCTTGCAAAAGCACCAGTGCTGTATCAGAACCCAGTATGTAATTGTACAAGATTTGGACATTTGGAATATTATAATGGATTATGACCTTTCATTAACGATAATACATTGAGCCCATATGTTTATCTCCACTAAAATATTAGTAAATATAAGTTTTAAAATATGAACTGATAACAACAAGGACAGTAAGAGAAGAGGAAGCTTATACATGAGAAATAGTAGAGATTTCTAAAACATGAAGTAGATGAAGGAAGAATAATTAATGGAATAAGACAGAAGTAGCCAGTATTCTCAGTTTTAATATGTGGGGCATATGGCAAGAGCCAAAGAAATCCCAAAGTGGCCAAAGTCCAGTAGACCCAAAGAAAAACCTGCCAGTATATCGCACCGGCACAGATAGTTTTCAAGGAAGCTCCTAGAACAAAAGATGAATGTCAAACATGGAGTGTTTGAGAACAAGGAATACAGGCATCTACAGCAGGCAAGTCATAGGACAAAATAAAAACAAAGCAAACTCGTAATGTCAAGGAAAACAGTTGACATTTTTTAATGCAACAAGAATAATACAACCATAATTGACCATTGGATCTGACCTAGAACTAGATACACAAAGTAGATATGCAAAAACACTTACTGAGTATTTACCAAGTACAAAGAATTGTTGGAGTTCTACATTGAATAAGAATAGTCCTTGTTCTCAGAGAGGTTAGGTCTGCTGAAGGCGACAACCACATGCATGGCCTGTAATCAAGACACAGTAGGCATACTCTGACAATGGTACAAGTACCTGCTGTGGGAGCTCAGAAAAAGAGAAAGGCTAACTCTAAAATCCAGAAAGAGCTTTTTATCATACATTAGCTTTAAAAGATAGACAGGATTTTGAACATTAAGAACAAATAGTGAGAAAGTCTTTCATGAAGAAAGAGCAGGGAGAGCCAAGCCCTGGTGCTAGGCTAGCCGAGCCACATAGCTGCTGAAAACAGTGAGCATGTGTGGTTGAGCATGGACATGGTTGAGTTGGGGCTTGCCGTGGAGAATGTTATTTCCCAGATCACAAAGAGCCTAGACTCCCAGATTAAGGACTCTGGGTATATTTTAAATGCTTAAGGAGCATGGAGCCATTGAAAGTGGTGAAGGAAAGGGAGTAATTCTACACTTTAAATGAATGTTTATTGCTTTACCTCCAATGAAATGAATTCATTTTAAGAGACTGGTTTGACTACTTTTGACAAGTGTATATCCTTGTGCAACCACAGTCTTACCAAGATTCTGAACCTTTCCATGACCTTTCTCAGTCAGGGCTATTGATCTGATTTCTGTTATTATAGATGAGCAGTCTGTATTCTAGCAGCTGACTTTGTTTTGTTATCATAGAGTTTCCTGGACATTCTTTTAGTTTGGTGCTTTCTGGACACGTGCCTTAGGAGGAAATCTCTTGAACAGAGCTTGCCCATTTGCACAGCTCCCATAGTCAGCCTCTGTCCTGGTTATGAATTGCTAAATAACAAATGATCACCAAACTTAGCATCTCAAAACAACAATAGAAACATTTCATTCCATCACCTTACAAATTGTGAGCAGGACTTGATAGGAACGGCTCGTCCAGGGCCCACATGGTGCCAGTGGGGCAGTTCACCTGGTCATTCATTTTCAGTATGACTTAGGCACATGGATGGTCAGCTAGTATTGACTTCTCTCAAGGGCATCTTTCATACCTATACAGACCTGTCTTCCCTTTTAATGCAGCTACTGAATTCCAGGAACTAGTATTCCAATGCACAGGAAAAAGAAATAGAAACGGCTGTCTTCTCAGACCTGGTCCCAGATTTAGTGTAGCATAATTTTTGCTGCATTTCATTGGTTAAGGAGTACAAAGCTTATCCAAGATCAAGTGGCAGAGACTTGACTAATCTCTGGAGGGAAGACATACCAAAGAATTTTCAGCCATTTTAAATTCACCATACTTTCCAAAATTCAAGGAAGAAGTCCTTTAAGAAAAATATTTATTTCATGATAAGGAAACTGATACTGGCTACCCACCGGAATTAATCTATTGCATTTGTTTAATTTTTGGTGAAAATAAATTCAAGGAAGAGAAAAAAGTGGGTTAGCAGAGTGACAGCAGATGGAACAGAACTGTGCACATACACATGATTGAAAGGAATTTTTCCATTCTAATTAAATTCTAATTAAATAATAATTATGCCCAAAGATAACAGAGAATATTACATACACAAAACAAATACAAGCTGCAATTTTTAAAAGTGGGGGAGGAGGGCTTGAGGATAGAAGAAAATTCCTGGAATATATATTTGATTACCAAAATATAAAACTCACTAGAGAGATTGATCTTAGAATGGCTATGGCTGACGACCAAGTTAGACATTTGAAAGATAACACAAAAATAAATCACTCCCAATTTAAAGCTTAAAAGACAAAATGATAAAGCAGAGAAAAATTAAAGTATACAGAATCTGCATCCAGAAGGCACAACATCTCTCTACCAAGCTTTCCATAGGGAAAATAGAATTAAGGGAAACCAAAACTTTCCCTAAAATATATGCATTCTAAGTTTAAAAACTTCCAAGGCCAAGAAGAGTAAATAAGTGACAAAAGCTCCCCATCAGGTCATCTTGCAAAATTTTGAACTGAAAATTTTAAAAGACAGCTCTCAAAGTATTGGGGGTGGAGTGGGGAATGCCTGACAGTAAAAGACAGTCAGATGGTCATCCACTATAGCGTTAGTAATGCCAAATTCAAATTCTAAAGTAAATACACTAATGCCTTCAAATGTCACTAAAAAGAAATTTAAACCAATGCTTTTATGATGAGCCAAGCTATCAAATGAATGTATTAACAAAATAATTACATTTTCAGACATGTGAAGAGTCAGGAAACTGATCCTCCGAAACCATTTGTCAGAACAGCACTTAAAGTCATCTTCTAGTACAGTTAAGAAAGAAGTCCGAGAAAGAGAAATTGAGATCAGAACATAGTGGAACTGAGCCAAGAGGGCAAGCTGATGGCACTCCCCAGATTCAAACAGCAAAATAAGATTCTCAAAGTCTCAGGGAGAAAAAGTCAATTCACATTACACAAATAAAGTAAAAATCTTAAAGAGAGGTCCATGAAAAAACAAGAAAAAAAGGTATTCAGAGACTATTGGGCACAAAGAGCTATACAAGGAAATTACCATCCAAATACAACATCCACTATCAAGTAAAAAAAGTAAAGATGGATTTAATCTTAATTCTGACACCATTTTCCTTCATATGACACAGGCATCCTGACAGAGCACTGCATTTCTTCTCTACATCAAATCGTGAGCACCTTAGTTTAGTTCCCTAACAATAAAACTCCTATAATTATAATATGTTTTGCCCTTTTTAGTATTTTAATTTTTTAAATATTTTATTTATTATTTTTATATTATGTATATGAGTGTATTGCCTGCATGGATGTAAGTGCACCCATGTCATGCAATGCCCACAGAGGCCAAAATAGGGTGTTGGAGTCCCCTAGAACTGGAGTTACAGATGGTTGTAACCACGTGGGGGCTGGGAATCGAGCCTGGGTCCTCTGCAAGGGCAGTCAGTGAGCTTAACTGCTGAGCCAACTCTCCAGCCTCCAAGTAATTTAATTGTTTAATAAACATAGGGAAAGATCTTAAAAGTCTAGAAAAATGGTAGTCTCTCTCATACATACCTATATATTAATTTAAAAAGAGACAAATATGTATAAGCATACACTCATGAACAACACACACAAAAACATATGCATACACTTTTACCTATATACATCTTTGTAAAATCAATGGTCAAACAGAAGTGAAAAAGAGCATTGGAGAGGACAGGTATATAAGTGTTCTCATTTTTCATAATGAATGATTCAGCATCCAGAGATTTAAGCATGTAATTTGCCATTCTAAAGTAACAATTAGAAGAACTGGTAAGAATAGTGTCTCTAAGACTATCTGGAAGTAAGGACAGAGCATATCAATATACCTTCCTCCTGTTTCCTAGTGCTTAGCATAGATGTTGCCTTAAAGTTGTAACATCAAGAAATAGGGTTGCATGTTAGTACTTCTGAGGTAATTAACTCTTTTGAGGGAGAGGAGTGAAAAAGATGCTCAAGAGACATCAGACTGGTCCAAGGAGGGGTGTGATCTTTTTGAGGTGGAAGTCCTCCTGGCTGAACAGCTCAGAGCCTGTGGCGTCCTGAATGGAAATCTGTGTGACACCACACAGCATCACTACTGTGAGTGGCTAGCACACTTGTCAATGTGTTAATTCTGAGAACGCGCTAATACAAGAAGATTCAATCTTCGGTATTTTCTTGTACCTAGTTTTCCTGTTTCTCAGTAGTTTATGAGGAGATTATTTCTCAGTGGTATAAAAAATAATTTTAGTGTTAGAAATAACATAGACCTATTTTTCAAATCACTTTCCATTATGAATACCATTTTGTAATAGACTCTGTAAAACTATATGCAATTAAAACGTATTTGCTCCCAATGTCCAAAACATATGACACATTCCTCTTCTTATGCAAAATGAAGCTTTTCAAGTGTCTGAAAGGCTCAGCTCTCCTAATTAAAAATTCTCCACTTCTACTTGATATCACGAAAAGATAATAGTTATATTCAATTCTATCACTTCTTTGCCTGTGAGTTATAAATACAGTAAGTTTTTTATAATCATAACAAAGGACAGATTGATATGCATTTATATTCTATGATTTTTAAAATAACACCTTTATAGGTTGTATAAAAATAATAAATATTCATGAACTATTCAATAATTATAGGAAAGTATGAAGAATAAGACAATCATTTAAAAAGCATACCATTCTGAAATAACCAATGTTTCTAGCACTCTGAATATCTCTATGTACAGATGGTTGGGGATGAGAGAACATACACAGAGACAGAGACAGAGATAGAGACAGAGAGACATGTAAGCAGGATTCCATGTGCTTACTGTCTATGAACTCTTCCTTATCCTTACAGCAGAGGAAGAGGAATGGTGGTGATGTGTTAAAATTTTAAATTTTTTGTGATAATAGTCTACTCGTTTTAGATTCCTCACTCAACTGCTGTTCCTGGGGCTGGAGAGATAGTGAACTGCTCTTGCAGAAGATTTAAGTTGGGCCCCAGTACATGTCCAGTACCTCACAGCTGCCTGTAACTCCAGTTCCGGGGTTTCCAACACCCTCTTTGGACTCCATGGATACCTGCACTTACATGTGCACATTCCCACACACAGACATGCATACAAATAATTAAAAATAAAAATAAATCAAAGGTAAAATTGAATAAATAAAAATAAACCTTTTTAAATATTTTCTTATTATTTTTATTGTGTGTGTGTGTGTGTGTGTGTATTGCCTGCATGTAGATTAAGTGTCATGAAATGCCTGTGGAGGACAGAAGAGGCTATCGGATCCCCTGGAACTGGAGTTATGGATAGTTGTTAGCTGCCATGTGGGTGCTGGGATTCAAACCCAGGTCTTCTGCAAGAACAGTTAGTGTTCATAACCACTGAGCCATCTCTCCAGCCCAATAAAAATAAATCTTAAAGAAAAAAAGTACTGTGTTTGATGACCTTTAGGCTTTTTCCACTATCATTGGAAGCTTTCTGGAAAAAATTGGGTTTTAGGTTTATAATTTCCATTTTCATAATAATAAAAGCACATATATTAACATATATTGAACATTTTCAATGCATCAAGCACTATATTAACTACTTTTACAAGCATCTCATCCAGTGCCTTCAATATGCTCATAATAAATTGAGTCTTAATAGAGTGATTAAGCCATGTGGTCCAGGTCACATAAATGTCAGATTGATAGGAACTAAGGCATTTGAATTCCACAATCTTCACTCATACTGACTAGTCCATATTAACCCACAAACATCTCATTAAAATAGTTCACTAGAGGACCAAGAATTCATCGTGTCATTCTTCATTTGAATTTAGGATACCTTAAATTCATGACAATCTGCTGCTGAATTCATTAAATAATTATTAAGAACCTACTATCAGACACTATTATAACACCAATAAATAAGGCAGAAAAAGAAAGAGAAACATTTGCATAAGCTATTTCATCACAAGAACAATGTAAGGATTAAAGGAACATACTTGTATGCTTTTACAATGTTTGCATTCGCTGATTAGAAAATTAAATGTGGCCCCTCTAGAACTCAGGAGAATGAAACAGGAAGTGTACAGATTAGAGACCAGACTGGATTCCATCCCCAGACCCTGTCAGAGAGAAAGACTTGTGTTTCTTACCTAGTCTTTTTCTATGCATATTTTTTCCTTGTAAAATTGAGAACATATTTCCATCTGAATATTTTCACATAACATTAGAGTTAAGTATTTCCTATGTCATTAAACATTCTTCTAAAAAATAACTCTTAGGAGCTCTCTGGATCTAATTTTAATGAGTGTATTCTAGCATATGGTTGAGCTATAAAATATTTTTATTAATCCCCAATTGTTTCATGTTTGTGGTGTTCATTTTTTTCCTATTACAAAACAATATCGTTAATAAACTATAAGAAAATCCTGGGGCATAAATAAAATGATTCAACTTTTTCAATTATTCAAGTTAAGAAAAGCATAAAAATTTGCTCATGTAAAATGTGTCTCTGGCATTTCCAATGTCATGTTAACAAAGTATGGCTCTTCAGCTCAAATAGTATGAAGAGACAATTTCATATTTTTTCTATTTTACCTCTCTTCCTTATTTGTTGTATTAATTTATTCATTCTGTTTCTATTTTGCATTAATTCCTCATCTTACATGAGGTTCACTTTTGACACCGTAAAAGTATAATTAAACAACACCTAAATTTCTGGGCAGAGAAACTCTTATTCTTCCTCATCATTTCATCACTTGTTTTCCAGTCAACAGAAGAAGATGCATGCAGTACGCGTGCGTATCCACTTGTCCAGTCTGGGGTTCAGCAGCATCACCAAATCCATTTTCTAGCTCAGGTTTTAAAACTACATGTGCTTCCACTGGGATCCAATTCTTTTAAAGTAAAATGGCACTAATGGCTCTGGTAATTTTCTTTCCCTTATCAGAGGGAAATAGTTGAGTAGCTTAATTTTTCATGCTTTTGCAAATTTAAAAATAAATATATAAATAAAATTATCCAAAGGCAATAAATTATTCATCATGTTGTTTTGTCTTAAATCCCTGATTAATTTTTCCCATCATATCCACATGCACTTTTTTCTTCGTGATAATCTTCATATACCAGTTAATAAATATGTGTGCTTGTGTGTTGATCACTGGGTTTAATCGCATGAATATGTTTATCAAATCCAAGGGACTAATTACTATAAGCTTTCTCCTGCATAGAGGAGTATTTTGCTGGGAATTGAATATTAAAAATGCAAAGATCTCTCTATGCAAAATGTAAACTGATTTATTCTCACAAGAAAAGATAGTATAAACTGAAGGAAAATTGGCATAAGAAAGGAAAATCTGTTCTAATTAGCTTCCTTTGCTTTCCTTCCTAATGAAGAATTGGAGGAGGAGCCACTTAAAGTAGTATGTGCAAAAAGACCAGAAATCAAAAAAATGATTTTATACTAAAATTATTTCTGGAATTCCATCTAACACATTTTGAGGTTAGTTATTATAGCTATGAACATTTGAGTAAAGATGTAGTAATCAGTATTTAAATAACAGAGTGTAGCTTCTCATGTATGAAATGAGTCACTTAATCCAGAACATTTGCCCCAAGACTTTGCCAATATAAATATAAAACTTGCAGGAGGGAAAAATGCCAGCCTTATCAGTTAGAGTAAATGCAATCTAGTGTTTAAAGGATATAGTCTGGCCCATGAACCATCAAAGTCATGCATCAGAGCAATTTGTGTTGAGGGAGCATTTGTGTTTAAAACATTGAGCCATTTTTTGAGGGCAGTCGAATGTACTTTTGCTGACTATGAGCACTGGGAATTGGTTCTCAGAGACCATGCTGTTCAGTAGTTTTTAAATTGTGTTTTCTGGATCGCTAGAAAACTTCCATAAAGGTGCCAGGAATGACACAAGTGCTCAGTTTTTATCTCTCTTTTTAAAAGTTTTATTACTTGTATGCATTTTTGCATGTCATATGCTATGACATACATGTGGACAGTGAGAGGACAACTTTGTGGGGTCAGTTCTCTCATTCCACCTGGGATCAAACTCGGGTCATCAGATATATGTTGAAGTGCCTTTACCTGCTTAGCCATCTCACCGGCACAGCTTTTATCTATCTTATACAATAGGAAAAACATAAAATTTGATTTCAAAAAGAGAAATAGCATTCTTTAGTCCAAAGTATTCCTTCAACAAATAAGAAATTAAGCAGTATGTAAACTTTTTGCCTCCTTCTGCAATTTTCTGCTGTTACAGTCAGACATGCCACTCAACACTTTACCTAGTTCAGTGCAACTTTTTCCCTTAAAAATAACATTTCAATATTCTCAAAATCCTCCAGGAACCGGGAAGATTCCAAAAGTCATATTATTTGGGGTCATGTTTCTTTTTGTAACTTTCCAGTTACAACTTGAAAGTTAAGCTTGTAGAGGATTATCAAAAGAAAATGAAGTTTTATTTTATTTTTATTGAATGTTTACAATTCTCATAAGATATAATTTGATGACATTTAGATCCCCTCTCCTCTCCGTACTCTCCCCACGGCCTCCGCCCAATTTGATATTCTTTCTTGTATTTATATAATATGGCCTTTAGAAAGACAATGTCTTACAGGGATGGGACTCTTGGTGGGCCCAGTGGATGGACCCACACTAAAAGGCATTTGGGGACACAAATCAGACTCTTTTTTATTGAATTTTTGTCCATTTCATACAATATATCTTAATCATATTTGGACCCCCTCCCCATCTGCACCCTCCCATAGCCAACCCCCACCAGATTTCATGCATTCTGTCATATATTTTAAGGCCTACAGAGCCAAGTTTCTGTCCCCAGATGTCCCTCGGTGTGAGTTCATTCACTGGAGCCTGGTCATGCTACACAGCATCACTCGTTAAAAAACATCAAGTCTCCCACACCAAGCATGATCAGTTGCCAATGCTTCCTCAGCTAAGGTTGAGATTTATTACCCATTTCCCCAGTTTGATTGTGGGTTTTGTCTGGTTTGAGTTTGCATGGGTCTTGTGCATGATGCCTCCACTGCTGTAAATTCATATGAGCAAGTTCCCAGCTGCCTGGAAAACTCTGTTTCCTTGTGGTCATCCACCACTCCTGGCTCTGACATTCTTTCCGACCCCTCTTGTGCAATGATCCCTGAGCCCTGGGTGGCAGAGGATCCGTATATGAGTCCTATCTGGAAACATACACTCTGCAATCTTTTATTCTCTGCACGTTGGCCAGTTGAGGTTTTTCTATGTTAATGACCATCTGTTGCATGAGGATACTTCACTGGAAAAGTTGAGCGATGCATTAATATTCTCTCTACCCTTTGTTCCACTATGTTCTCTGAGCCTTAGGTATAGAGGTTCCATTTTAGATGTGTCACTTAAGGCTGGGCATCTCACAGACACCTAATTCTCTATGTTGGAACAGTTGTGAAACTCTGTAACAGTCTTTATCAGATGAAAAAAGAAGCTTTTTTGATGAATAGTGAGAGGCATACTTGCCAAAGTAGTCTGGAGGTCTCAGGCAGGACAAGCAGGAGGGGGACTAGGCCCAAGGCAGAGATGGGGACAACATAGGTAGGGTCTAACTAGCCAAGCAGAATAGATGTTCTGAAGTTTCAGTTTAATGATCCGACTTTGTTTTCCTTTATTCCATGAGTCTTTGCAAGGTCTGCTACATCAAGCAAATTATTAAACTTTGATAAACTTAGTGAGGATGATGCGATACCAATAAATGAAGGCAGAAATGAAATCTCCTTTTATCAAGTAGTAAAGTTCTTCAGGGACCAGTGACATTGCTCAGTGGATAAAGGTGCTTCCTGCCAACACCGATGACCTGATTTCAACCCAGAGCCCAAATGGAGGAGAGAAATATCAACTCCTGCAAATTGTTCCCTGGCCTCTGCAGGCACATCACGGCATACCCCCTTCAGTATAATAAATAAATGTAGAATTTTTAAAGATTTTTTAAAATTAGCTATATTCAGGCTGGAGACGTGGCTCAGCGATTAAGAGCACTAACTGCTCTTGCAGAGGACCAATTTCAGATCCCAGCACCCACATGGTGGCTAATAACAGCCCATAACTACAGTTCTAGGGGAGCCAATGCCATCTTCTGACCTCTGCAGGCATTGCATTACATGGGTGCATTTATATACATGCGGGCAACATACACATAAAATAAAAATAATAAATATACATTAAAAATTAACTATATGATGTGTTATTGAGCAAACAAGACAAGAAAGTTCAAGCTGCTCATGGGAGCATAATTTGATTTGATGTTTGGGAAGTAGTTTAGTAAAACCTATACCATAGGGCTAGGGAGATGGTTCAATATGCAGACCTGAGTTCAAATCCCAAGCACCACATAAAAAGTTGGACATGGTCATGTAGGCCTCTACCCTCAATGCTGAAGGGAGCAGAGGTGAGAGGATCACTGGGCCTCTCTGGCCACTCGCCCTAGTCAAAAAAGTACTGAGTTCCAGGTTCAGTGGGAGACCTTGTTTCAAAGTAATAAGACAGAGAATGGGAGAGCAGAGCACCCATTGTCCACCTCTGCAAACACATTCATGCCCATGCACACACGGGCACCTATCTGGACACACTGAAAACAGCACCAAGATATCAGGCACACTAATATACTTATGTATTACTTTCTGTTGCTATGGATAAAATACTATGACCAAGGCAACTTATAGAAGGAAGAGTCTATTTGGCTTATGATTTCAGGTGGATAAGAGTCCATCATGGTGGGGAGGCATGGTAAGAGACAGCCAGGGCAGAAAGCTGAGTGCTCACATCTTTAAGCACATCCAGGAAGTAGAGGCAGAAACCGGAAATGGGGTAGTGCTATGAACTCTATACTTCTTCCAGCTAGGCCCACACCCTCTGAAGGTTCCATGACCTTCCCCCAACAGTATCACCAACTGAACAAATGTTCAAATACTCAAAGCCTGTGGGGGACACTTATTTGAACCACCACAACTTATGTATACCTATGCATGTTATCAGAGATTTATATGAGGGTGCTCATCATAGAACTGTTCTTAAATTGAAAAATTAGAAACAGATGTCCATTGGCAGGAGAGTAGAAAACTGATGGTGTAGTCAAACAAGTGAAATATAGACTCTGGCGTGCCCAAATTACATCTACGTGCATCAAAATGTATAGTAAAATGACTACAGATAAGTTACACACTCTTTCTTGGTTTCCTCATCAAAAGGTGACAGCAATGGTGAGTCATCTGTAGGTTTTTCACAAAACTCTTCTATGAAAAGCATGAGAGATGCTGAGAGACGGCTCGGCAGTTAAGAGCACTCGGTCCTCTTGCTGAAGACCTGGGTTTGGTTCCTAAAACATACACGGCGGCTAACAACTATCTGTAACTCCAGTTCCAGGGGCTCCAATGTCCTCTTCTGATCTCTGCGGGCACTGCATGACACAGGTGCAATTCCACACGTGCAGACAATGCACTCATACACATAAAAACAAAACTAATAAACAAAATATAAAAAAGAAAAGCACTAACACATCCTGACTCACAAAGTCTTTGCTTTTGCTACCACAGATCTGCAGACATTGACTCAGAAAAGCAAGTGGTGGAGCACGTCAAGGGTCATCTAGTCTTTCTCTGTTCTGGATGCACATTCACCTTCAGAGTTTTGGAACAAAAAATTGAAATTCTCAGGAAGATTTTTACATCGTGATTTATTATATTTTTCCATCAAAACATTACCTACATTTACCAACCTGAAAATAAATATTTCATAATAAAAATATTTTTATCTTAAAATTTTTTTCATTTGTTTGTTTCGTGTGTGTGTGTGTGTGTGTGTGTGTGTGTGTGTAAGGCATGTATGTACCCATGACCTGTGGGAGTTGGTTCTCTCTTTCTATCATGTTGGTCTCTGGAATTGAAATCAGGTCATCAGGACTGGGGCACCGAGCACCTTTATGCTCTAATCTATTTCACTAGCCCAAAAACATTTTTTAAAACATCACTGACATAAAAATGCCCCACAAAAGTTATTTTAATAAAATGTAACAAATGCCTCACATGTAGAAAATACTTTCATTTTACATCAACACTGGTAACATTTTTTAGAGTACTATAAATCATATTAAGGTGCATGTTGCTAAACATGGACTCTCTTCTTTTGTTAAAAAGGAAAACATTTCTAGGCCTTTCAATGAATAGTAATTTGTAACACATACAAATATAGGACAATGTCAGCAACTACTATTGAACAGTATTCAAATTACATAACATTTAAGTCTCCCAAAAAGGTTAACAACACTACAGATGCCAAAACTTCCAACTTAAAGATTTTGCTTCTAGTTGCTATTTCTTGCCATGCAATTCATCAGGTTGTGTGTGTTAACTTAGAACTAAGCATTTGTACGTCAACTACTGCTTAGCCACAGATGGGACCATGAGCACATGTTCATAAAGTCACCGCAGGGGCAAGTAGGATGGATGGACTATGACCACGGCCCTCCCACGAGTGCTCATCCTGGTCCTGAAAGGTATCTACCTCAGCTTTGCTGCTCAGTGTCTTATGCTTTCTACTTGTCACTAATGTGTTCTTTCTAGCCAACAGTATCTCTATGTTACTCACTAGATTTTAATTCCCATGGGATATATGGAAATTACAATACTGTTTTCCTTCCCCTTTCTCGATTTCTCAAATGTTTTTCTCAAGGCTTAGGATTTGACAAAATGCATAAATTTTCCAAGAAATAACCAAAAGGAATTGACACATGAACACCCTATTCTATATTTTGCAATAAGGACTAAAATGCTCACCCTGTTCCTGACTGTCATGGTTCTAAGAAGAAATTACTTGCCTTAAGCTGATCAATGGGTACAGGGTATGAACTGAAAAATCTTCATTTTTACAATCACCCTACAGGATTTGGAGGCAACTGGTACAAGAGGGAACTTGGGTGAATGCTGACCAAATCAAAGGTTACCCAGAGGTAAAGCAGAGGTGACACAAAGGGATTCTAAGTCAAGCAAGAATTGGAAATAGCACTCTCATTGATTACTTTTCTCATTGCTGTGACAAGATACCTTACAAAAGCAACTTAAAAAAGGATGAATATATTTTGGCTCACAATTCAAGGGTACACTCCATGATGGTGGCAAGAGAGTGAGGTGGCTGGTCACACTACATCCATAGTCATGAAGCCGGGGCTTGGCTCACTTTATGCTTTTTATTTGGCACCAGACACCAGGCCAGGGGATGGTGCTATCTATATTTAGAGTGGGTCATCTCACTTGATTAATCCAATCTAAAAAGCCCCTCATAGACATACCCAGGGGTTTGTCTCCTAGGTGATTTTAGATCCTGCTAAGTCTGTGATTAAGCATCACAAACTCTAAGCTAGAGGAATGAGATGCAAAAGAAGGTAAATGTTTCTGCCCAGGGTGTGAATGGTGAGAACGGCACCTCTAACATAGAACCCTGTTTATGCCCCTCACAACCCAGCAGGCCAGCACTGCTGTCACATTGCTGGCTAGCCTCTACCACTATTCATTGGTTGCAACAAAGTAAAGCTGGAGAGGAAGGTAACGAAAGGTAGAAAATGATATCGACAGTGATGAGGCAATAGGTTAAGAATTTCCAAAGTCTTTTCTTATTGAAAGGATAACTCCAAACCGTATTCATTCACGTTCCTTCTCTATGATGTAATAAAAAGGCACTTGCTGACATCATCACATTTCTTCTAGAACATTTTAATAGTACTTAATGTTTCCCAATTAGTTTATAATCATGAACCAGATAATGATTAAATCACTAGTTTCACATCCATGTCCTAAAACAACCCTATCAACTTCCTTCTTTCGGTGTTTCATTTTCAATTATAAAACAGTGCGTGCATCTGCTAATGTTTGGAAAATATTTATATTATGATAAAGTGATGTGTGTTATGATACCACTGAGCAGCAAGAAGAAAGCCTTAGGGCTTGTGATGATTGAGAAAAAATCCAGACTCTTAAATTTCTTAAACCAAAATACGTTCTCTCTTCACTCTTCAATCCCGCTGTACAGAAAACTGAGTCTAATTTTAGAAAAAAGCAGAACTGCCTAGAGTCTGTGTTCATGTTCTCACTAAAATCCTGGTTTCTGAGTCAATTCCCTGTCTCTGACCACAGTCACTAGAACACTGCTGAATGTAATCTAAGCGCCTGACACCTGACCTGGCCCCTTTTCTTCCCCGCCTCCTTCTGTCTTCTGACTTCTGATGAGGAAAGTTCCTCTTCCCAAATGCAACTTTCAAAGCTCACTGTAATCCTGATCCAAGCCACATAGAAACTCTTAGGATATTTATCCAAATTGTAATGGAGTAAATGGAATGTGGTATATGCTGGCGGAGGGGGTCTCAGTCTGTATCTTTGATTTTAACCTTGAAGCAGTGTCACAAGCTGGTACTATAGCATAGTGAGGTATTCCAGCTACAGACACATACTTTCAACTCTTAAGATATTTAAACATATTTAGTTGTCCCCCAAGACTTCCGTTAGAAAAGGACATCTGCCTGGAAGTATTCAAGACATGATTTAATACTACGTTTACAATTAAGACCTTAGCCAACCCAGCTCCAAAATCTACATGGCCTTACCCTAACTCTGAAGTAAGTAGATTGGGTACTGGTCATGATGCTAGATTGAGGCTTAGCTTCGTAAAACTCAGGCAGCAGAATTAAGGAAAGAAGACTTATCAGTGTTCCTTGCTGTCTAGTCCATGACTCAAGCATTCTGAAGTTGGTACTCACAAAAACTCACTGAAAGACAACCACTTTTCAACTGAATAAAACTACTGTGTGTTTTATTGTGTGAGATAGACGAAGCACTGAATTCATGACCCTATCCTCATCCTCATCTTTTCACTGTGCTTGACAGATAGCACATTCTGGAATGCAACTGGATAGCAGCAACGGTGATGGCAAAGGGCAATGGGGAGAGCCATATTCCCATGTGAAAAAAACTATGAGGAACAGCATCTAGTTGAAAGGAATGCACTGTGGGCATGAAGAAAGGAAAAATGCTGCTAGCAAGTCACACTGAAAAATATTATTTTTTACTAAATTGGTGTAAAATACTTGTGAAAAACAGAGTGGGTATAGGAAAAGATGATCTCACAAGACAGAATTAAATTAGGGGTGTGTGTGTGTGTCTATATATATTACAAACATGTGAATTAAATTCTGTGGCTGAGAAAGTTCACATTCAATAGTCAGATCTAGTCCCCAAACACTTTAACCATTCATTAACTTTGCTGTGTATAGTACATGCCTATAAAGGCATGAATTTGCAATGATATCAAGCCAGATCAGATACTGATGGTTTGTTTTTCTATCTTTACATGCTAAACTCTCCCAGAATGTAACCTAAAACATGTCAGTGGCCAGAGAGAAGTAAAGATGAACTGTTACTGTCAGAGGAAGGAAGAAAACATTTCAAAGGAGGGAATTAAGAACAGCTTCCTGGGAGAGAGAGAGTCCTAGTCCTTCATTTTAAATGGATGAGGAGTGGAGGTGCGGAACAGGAGTATTCCAGGTCAGGGCACTGACAAGGGCTAAGACAAAGTACAGGAAAGACACAACAGCAACAACAAAAAATAAGCCTGAGGAGATGGGGTTGCCCACAAGTGTGGAGGACCTTGAAAACTCAGCTAAAGAGACCAGAGACACTTGTTAACATAGTCAGCAACAATTCCTGAACAATGGACTGAAAATATTGATCTGTGCTTCAAGGACCAACAGAAAGCAGACTGTGAACTGCACTGAAAGAGAAGATTCCAGGAAATAAGGAAAAAAGGTTTATGGAAATAGCCAGTGAAATTTACCAAAAGTCTGATTTGAGATCATGTTTTATTTTATAGATGGAGGAGCCAAAGCCCACAGCAGTTAGAAAATGCCAAAGGTTTAAAAAACACTCATCACAATAGCAAAGATTTGAAAACAACCTAAATGTTAGTCTGTGAATAAATAGAGAAAATACAGTATAGACTTTAATTGGAATATCATTCAACCTTTAAGAGAAGGAAATCTTGTAATACATGATAGCATGCATGGGTGAATCTTGAGAGCAGGCTAAGAAAAATAAGCCAGGCGCAGAAGAGCAAATTTTACAGGATTCTAGTTTTATGAAGTATATAAAACAGTTAAATTCATAGGAGCAAAGAGTAAAATGGTGGTTGCCAGAGGTGGGGGAGAACTTGTTAATCAGCTGCCATAAAATTTCAATTATACACAATAATTCCAGAGATCTTCTATAAAACATTGTTCCTAGAGTTGACAATATTGTATTGTACACTGGAAACATTATTAAGAGGACAGTTCTCATATTAAAGTGCTCTGATGACAACAATGTAAAATAGAAACTACATAGCATATTCAAAGTCATACTGCTGCTTAGTGACAGAGCAGTGACACCAGTCAAATCTAACTCAAGTCCAGGCTCTCAATGTCTTTTATGTGGCCTTCAACCTGAAAACTTTTCACTAACACACTGACCATGCCAGCCATCCCAAAATCTACAGACATAGTGATTGCATTATCATTAAGAAGCAAATATTAAGGCATAAATGAAAATGAAAATTACAACATAGACAATCTAAAACTTCTCTTAGGTAAGCATGTAGGCTTCAGTTTTGACTATACCACATGCCTTAACCTGTTGGAGGGGAAGGGTTCAAGGGGAGTTAGAAGGACAAGATGGGGGTGACTATATCTTAACACATTGTACACATGTATGAAATTCTCAAAGAATAATTTTTTAAAATTTTAAATGATATTTGACAGAGTACTTGATAGCATAAAAATGGTTTTATAATATGTTAGTGAACTCAGATTGCCAAGCTACATCATTGTGTGTACAGAATAAACAAAGAAATGATTTATATCAAAATATTTATAGTTCTTGTTTATCTTGAAGGAAGGATTTAGAGAAAATTTTGGTATCTTCCTTTTATGTATTTTATGATCTTTCTACTTGATTTCTATAATAAAACTGCATATATTTCTAATGATTAATAATTAATTCATTCAAGTTTTCACCACTCATCCAGTCTTATGTAGTCAGAGTCACGTGGCACCAGGGTTAGATTTTTGTGCTAAGCTCTGGAGTTGCTACTGTGAATAAGAAAAATACAATCTAGAACCTTATAGCCTAGTGGAGAACAAATAAAATAAAATGTGATTATCGTTACAACATGGGAATTAAAGATGCTATGTATCCCAGAGTGAAAGGTCTGGCTGAAGATGCAGGTTTAAGATGAAACGCAGACATGAAGTCAAGGGCAGGATAAGAGTCTTACAAGAACATGTCCTTGGAAAAGGGAATATAGATACAGAGAAAAAGACATGAAGATTCTGGAAAAGACAGTAGAGATGGAGGCAGATGTAGAAGGTGCAAAGCCTTGGAAAGTGCCATTTACTGTGGACTTCATCTTGAGGGTGATGGACAGCTTCTGTCATACTAGGAGACTGCTCTGTGAAGGTAAGAGACTGCAAGGAGATAGTTTAGAATGTTTTTCTAGAAAGGATAGTAGCTTGCACCAGAAAAGGACCAATTGTTAAGCAGAGAAGCAGATGGATCCTGAGTGTTTAAGAACTATAATTAACAGGAATCAATTGGATTTGACTGATAGGCGGTGAGAAAACTGATAAACAGACTCTCAGATATTTGACTAGAAACTTCTAGAGAATGAACATAATTTACTGAACTGGAAGCTACTGGATGTGAGGAAACTGGCAAAGAATGTAATAAACCTTTAACTCTAAAGTCCAAACTAGCTGAATAAAGTTCAGAAATAATGTCTACATTTCCCAGTGAAAACTTTGGCAAGTGGAGTAGCTGCTGATTCCAGAATAGAATTGCCATGAAACTGGGAGTACATGATTAGCTCTCAGAAGTCCTTATAAAGATGAGCAATCCTCCTGACAGCTGGGATTTGAAAAGAAATGCATAATTCTAACTCCTCAAACAAGCAATGACCTTATGTAGAGCTTACTTTCGCTTTACCAACCAGAGTGCCATCCCAACAAACTATAGGTGCCTCAGTTCTGAATCAGTTTTAACTGGACTCCAGAGGTATACATCTTGACTCAGTTTCAGTGGTTTGGTAAGACCCTTGCTTTCCAAAACTTGCTAACAATATTATTGCTTCAAGCTTGTGTCTGTTTTTATTTTATTAGTAAAGAGCTTTAAAGAGTCTTTCAATAATTTTCTAGGCCTTTTCTAGAGAGATGTATCTCTCAAGATAGATGACATTATGAAGCATTTGATTTAAAGGTCCTCTAATGATTGATTTGATACCTAAATTTCTACCTCAAGACTTCTTCTGAACACTAGGAAGCCCATATGAGTGACAATGGGCTTCAAAAACTTAAAATGCTATACCTGCTAGAGACACAGCAGGTATGTGAATGATTAACACAGGCTAAATATGGGGTGCAGATCAAATGTAAACACAACAGTGGATGGTACATAGCACCCGGCCTCATAGCTGGTAATGTACTTACTACAGAGTGGTAAAGACTGCAGCATTATGAAGTAGGCAGACCTTTATCTAAAATCAAAATTGGTTGTTGTTATAAAGAACACAGGCCACTTAACTTCTTGTTGTTATAACGGAATGCAGGCCTTAAATTGACAACATTTTTCTCTTTCTAATCTCACTCCGTTTTATTTTAAAATTTTGTGAGTCTCCTGATGTAAACATATCAATTGATTCAGACTCTTAAAATGTATCAACCAAGTAAAACAAATTGCATGTTGTCAAGCTTCAATTGCAATTGAAAATGTGAAAAGCCACTTTGTCAATATTCATTAGTCACACTTTATTAAAAAGGGTGGCCCCTTCTGCTGGAATATCTTTAATGTCTGGAAGTCACCTTTGCCCACGTGTTCTTGCCGGATGGAATATCTTTAAAAACTAAAACTTTGGAACATGCTATATTTTTTTGCAAGATAAAAGGCTTAAAAATAACTTTGGCAGTTTTTAATTTTCGTAGATGAATCCTAATGAATGAAATCTGTGTTTCAAATTATATTTCAATGTTTGTTGAGCTATAGCATAGAGAAAACGAAAAGGAAACTGTGGTCCCTGCCCAACAGGCAGGGAGTCTACACAAAGAAGACAAAACACTCCAGAAATAAAAACAGCAGCTAGGAAGGAGGCATAATTAATGACATAGTGGCAAGATTATTGTCTTTCTGCAATTACCAGGTGTTTCTGATTGTTGAGCAGAGACTGGTGACTTGTGGTACAGGGACAAACCTAGAATCATAGCCCCTGAGCTCTGTATGGAGCTGAAGTGGATGGAGTGTAAAATACCATATGCAGCAGTTCCTCACTTCCGTAGTCAACACATAACCTGTAAAACTAACTGATTTTCAGAGCACACCTACCCTTCACACTATCAGTCAACAGTTAGATAATCATCTTGTTCTTTATAGAAAAGTCATAGCCGTAAATTGCTTTTTATCTTCCAGCTTCTCTTCAATTTCGTTTTCAAAAGATTGTACTGTTATTGTTGGGCATTGTTTAAGACTTTAGTAAAAGGCTAAGAAAAGCAAACAGAAATATAAACTGAAACTGGCATAATATGATTCCTATTGTATTTTTATAATATACATATATATACATTCACATATATATATATATAAAACACAAAAAGACTGAGAAGAAATAAACCTATGTTCATTGGCTATCACTGAGTGGTTATAATGTCAAGGTGATTGTTTATATGAGAGAAAGGAAAAACTGATCACACTGGTACCTCATAACTAACTACTGAAGAGATTAAGATGACCATGTGAGTGAGAGCAAAGCCCTTAGGGGAAGTACAGAAGTGCCAAAAAGCAATTCAAGAATTCTAGAACATCATTAGAGATGGAGACAGGTATGAAGGGTTCAGAGCTTGGAAAGAAATCAATCACCAAGGACTTCCAGAAAGGATAGTGACTTCCTATAAATACATTCTAGGAATCCATTGTTTTCTGCTCCTTAGGTGAAATACAGGAATACAGGCCTTGAGTGACAATCCTTTTCTGTTTCTAATCTCATTCTATTTTAGCTTATGAGTCTCCTGATTTCTTCTGATGAGTCCTTAATAAAGGAATAGTTCTTATCCAAGGATAATAAGAACTTCAGACTAATCTACTGACCATGTAACCACAATCGAGTATAATGTTAAAACTCCAAGTTCCATTCCAACTTCAGTCTCTTCCTATTATGAGCAGCAACATCTGGGTTCATTTTAGGCTTGAACTTCACAGTAGGAAGGGATGACATCCCAGATTCTTCTTTCTCACTTAGCATCTGCCACAATGTGCTAGCCACAGGGAGTGAGGCCTCTGCAGGGTTGGTTCAGAGAGAAGCTGCTCAGAGGCAAAGTGCCAAGGACTGTGTTCCTTGATTGACTCAGTTACTGTGAGGTGTTGGTGATTTCTGAAAATGAGTCCTAAGCCAATTCTTTTTTCACAGGGATCCCTATAAATTCCTCTGAAATTCTATGCTAGGTGCCTCTGATTATAGTTCTCTCTCATACCTCCAATCCCTTTTCTTCTGACTCCGCCTCAGCCTCTGGCTTCAGCAGTCTACAACGTGACAGCTCACATTGCTCCTTCACACAGTATCAGGACAAGGTCTATTACAGTATAACCACAGGCTGTCCCTTTCAGTGGGGCATACTTGTGGTCCATATGAAACAAATATTTGTCCCACCTTCACAGGAATCGGATCTCTTAGCCAGAAGTACTGGTCAGTCCCTCATCTCAGGACTTCTCATAGAAAGAACCGGAATCCATCAAATCCCAGGGGACAGATGTTAAGTCCTCCAGGTAGATCTAACAGCCTTCATCTCACTTTTCTAAGAAGGAGAAGAAATTGTCCTGTACTGTCAAGATGTGTAAGCACCCTGGGTTGAAACTAGTAACTAGTTCCTTCACCTCTGTGCATGCCCTATATGTGGTCCACGTGTGTGTGTGTGTGTGTGTGTGTGTGTGTGTGTGTGTGTGTGGTACTGGGCAGTGATCCCAGGGCCTCAGGCCTAATTAAGCAAGTACTCTACCAATTAGCTACATCTTCAGCACTCAAAAGTATCTAGTTTTAATTTTGTGGAAACAAGTTAGCAATAACTGTGTAAAGTTGGTCAACAAAAACTTAAACATTAGATCTTAACCAATTAGATCAATCACAGGAGAATTCCCATGAAATTCATAATTATAAATAATTTACAAGGTCTCAAATTTTGCCCCATGCACCTGCCACAAAAGACCTCCTCTCACATGTCCTCATGCCCAGGTCAATGCTGTGCCTTTTGCTTCCTGTTAGTCTCTCTTATAATTTAAGGAGTTACAATAGTAAAGACTTACTAAGGGAAGGCTAAAAGACTAGGCAGAAAAATTGTCAAGAACAGCACAACCTGGTGAAGTAACCATCAGCCAATGGTTTTAGTCTAGAACTACAATATGATCATTGTACCCAGAGTACTTTAGATTTAGGGTAATCTAACAAAAGTACCAACAAGTGGTATGTATAATGCATATGTAGTGGATCCAAATTTGAGATCACAAATGTAGTTACTCAAGAAGCACCATTTTATATTGTTTGAATTTAATTTCTATATTATGACTCTATGCTGCTGATTGGGAAGATTCAATATTGGTCAGTTCTTTGTAATCTGTTGACTTAGGCTTTCCCTAGTGGGTTCAGGGTAGCCACAAAGTGTAGGATGGGATGTATGACTTATACTGGAGAGAGGACTTGTCAACTGCTGCCATCCTGGGTGAAATGACTATATCCCTAGCGCAGGAGGGTAGACCTGTGTCTACGGTACCCAAGATCTCATTCACCTCCCCAATACTAGCATGTCCTTATTAACAGGGTTGGCAGCTTCCCCCGCTGAAATACTGATATATAGTCTAGACCCAACCTATGCAAGAAAAATAAATAAAAGCAAGTAAATCAGAGAGGCAAGAAGTCAGAGGGGAAAAAAACTGGATAAAGAGTAATAAGAAGTTGAAAATTTATACCATTGTCTGCAATTTCTAATGCCATTGATAAACTACTTTGCCATTTTCCGGCCAGTGAGACAGCCAGGTGGATTTAGGGGCAGAACCAAGAAAGAGGTCCCAAGTCCCCCGAAAGACAGTATAGTTTTAATGATGGGCAACTCATCTTAGAGAAAATAGCTGAGGATGGTGGAGGATCTCTTAATAAATTGTAGCCCTTATGGCACTAAAATGGTGCTTCTGTGGCCTGGGGAAGTTAATTTTTTTTTCAAAAACTAAACAGGCAGCCACTGTATAGCTACCCTCTGGGATCTAGCCCAGAAACAATGGTGGATGCAATTCTTTAACAGCACATATTTATTACAAACCTACAATAGAAAATATCAAATCACAACAGAGACAGAGTATATTTATAGCTGGGTTCCCAAAGAACACAAATAACCAAAATACACAGTGGGATGAAGTAGGTGCTCAAGAGAAGGGAAGGAAGACAGCATGTTATAGTAACCAAGAGGAAGGGGAAGAGGGGCTAAGAAAGGCAACTGTAGGTGTCTTCCTATGGATTTGAGCTGAGTGCAGATATGAAGGATGTGGGTGTGTGAAAGTAGAAGGACAGTCTACAGAACTGGCATGAGCCACAGCAAAGAGCAGAAAAAGAGGGGATTTGGAAAGAAAGGTTGGGGTACCAACAAGGAGGGTCTTGAAAATTGAGCTAAGTATTACAGAGGAGCTTCTGTTTCTGTCTTTCCTTGTTTCTCTATATCTGGGGGTCCTCATGATTAAACTAAAGCAGATTCAGAACTATGCTGTGGAAAACAATGGGAAATGAAATGAATTAGGGGAAAGAATTGGAGACATTGAAACAGGAATTTTCATAAATAGTCCCAGAGACACCTACAGAGAGCTTACATTTTGTCACCCCATCCTCTTCTTTCAGCAGTCTCAGCACCCCTCAACTACAAGATATAAACAGGGGAGGTTACACAGTTACAGACTAAGAACAACACTGATTCCTACTGAAAAATCTAAAGCTACAATAGAATTAAAAGCAAAGGTTGGGTGCTAGCTTAAAATTTGGGGGTTAAAAACTAGGTCAATTTGGGGTCTTAGAACTGGGAATTCTTTCCTGACCAGTGCCCCCTGTTTCTCTCTCACCCATCAATAATCTCTTTC
This sequence comes from Nannospalax galili, assembly GCF_000622305.1. Taxonomy (NCBI): domain Eukaryota; kingdom Metazoa; phylum Chordata; class Mammalia; order Rodentia; family Spalacidae; genus Nannospalax; species Nannospalax galili. The sequence continues at coordinate 614,531 of NW_008360326.1, forward strand.
TTCCCTTCTTATCCCACCTAACCACCCCAGCCTTAGAACATATACAACAGGTCTGGAGAGATGGCTCAGTACTTAAGAGCACTTGCTGCTCTGGCAGAGGACTCAGGTTTGGTTCCCAGCACTCACGTGTTGACTCATAACTGCCTGTAACTACAGTTTCAGGAACTCAGACACCATCTTCTGACCTTCACAGGCACCAGGCATGCATGTGATACACATACATATATGCAGGCAAAACACTCATACACATAAGATAAAATAAAATAAAATAGATCTTTTAAATA
>NW_008360326.1:614931-625501 GCF_000622305.1 Nannospalax galili
CCCAGAGATAAACACATATAATTTGTATTAGCCTTTGTAGACACACATAGATATTTTAATGTTTCTAGACTGCTAATTTATAAATAGACTACTACATATTGCTATGTAACCTTGTGGTTTGGAGTGGTGATAGAATCAGTTCATTATCTGAAATAAATCCCTGTGCTGTGTGTTGTTTTTGTGCTAAAATGTAGTCACTGTGGACTTAACATCTCTCAAAGTCATCTCAAGATTAAAATTTACACTGAAACTAAAGAACTCTGTTTAGCTATCTCCTGGACCCATTATTGTCCTTACTTTAATTAGTTATAATATGTATATAGGACATTCGCTGTGAGGGAGCTGGCAGCCCTCATCAAACTCCAGGAAGTAAATAGGAGCTACTTTAATCTCAGTGCTCAGATTCATAAATGGAGGTATCCAGCAGTTCATAATGAGCCCAAGGTCACCTGGCACATGAAAAGCAGGTCTGGAAATCAAAGTTAGAATTTTCAACCTGCAACTTTTCACTGAGAAAGGAAATCTCTTCTAGAAGTCTCACAGATGCGGACCACATTCAACCTCTTGATTTTAAAAACATGCATACAAAGGTGCTGAGTGGTGTTTTTGGCCTATGTGGGCCATGTGGGTGGCTGAAGACTGATAGTCTGTTATTTGAAAACTAGGTAGTACACAGTATTTTCTGAATAATAGGAGAAAGAGGAGTATCAAGGGAGATGTTTTCCTGAATTTAAAAAATTAATTAAAAACAAACCCTTATTAAGTCAAAAACCAGAGTTTATTAAAAATGAAGAAAAGATAGCTAATTATTTTTGACTTGATGAAAGTGATTTAAAAGCGAATTTCACTTTTTAAAACTCAGGTCTGGGTCTGGAGAGATGGCTCAGCGGCCAAGAACACTGGTTGTTCTTGCAGAAGACCCGGGTTTGAATCCCAGCACCCACATGGCAGCTAACAACTGTCTGTAACATCAGTTCCAGAGGATCGATGGTCTCTTCTGTCCTCCGCAGGCATTGCACAACATGGGTGCACTTACCTACATGCAGGCAATACACTCGTACATATTAAAAAAAAAACAAAAAATTCAGGTCTACTGTTTTGATGAGTTTTTCAATTATGTTATTAAAGCAATAGCAATATGTGTTTGTTTTATGATTCTTAATTTACTTTTTAAGTCATGCATCTAGTTTTACTATCCATTGAAAATAGCTTCTGTTGTCTATTTTGTTAAGACTGTGGAGCAGGTATTATACTAGGGGGTATTTGAAAGATCATAATATTACAATATTAACTATCAAAATATTAGCATCAAGTAGAGTTTCTGATGCTTGTATTGCCTTTTACTACGAAAGTTTGCTTATTTTGACATGTTTCTGCAATAAATACACATTTCTTAGGCATGAAAAAGTATCTTTCCATTAAATCAATGATTTTTCCAGTATTTGTGGGAAAATAACCTTATCTTGCATATTGTCCTTTCTTGAAAACCATTGCACTTGAGGAGTGTGGTGATGTAATACTGCTGTAATACTAGCACTTGGGAGATGAACTCAGGAGGATCATGATCATCACAGGCCAGCAGGGAATGTGTGAGACTTTGTTTCAAAAAAAATTTTTAAAGGAAGAAAAGAAAGAAGAAAGAGAAAGAGGAAGAGCAGGAAGGAGGTGAAGGAAGGATGAAGGGAAGGAAATGATGTTCTGGATACTGTGTATGGTTTGCCTACCTAAGAACCATTGGAGCCTTCTAGTGTCTCTTTCTATATTGCATTGTTTGGAAAGTTGAGGACTACACCTGTAGACTTCTTTGCAGCTACAGGTCCAGATGAGACTTAGGCTCTATTAATTTGACATGAAGCAAGGCTAGAATTTGAAAGTACGTTGAATGGAGAGGGAAGCAGGCTGGGCAGGTAAAGATTGAACCCATCACAGCAGACGTGCTCTAAAGGCCCCGCCTTCCTGACTCCATATCTTCTTGTAGCTATAATGGCAGTTGCTCTAATCACAAGAGAGAGAATCATATTTAGAGTCTAGGAGCTACTTCCAAAGGTTACATGAACCCACCTCCAATATAGCTTTGTTGTGACCCATTACCAGTATAGGGGTTATATTTGGGTTCATTTTCTCTACCAATTAAAGAATTAAAAGGCAGGAAAAATCTCAGACATATCAAGCCTTTATTTAGAAAGGATGAAGAATTACACATCCATACAAGCACTCACACCAAGAAATAAAGCTCTCCCCAAGTGGAGAGGAAACTCAGAAACCAAGACTCCAATGTCCCCTGGGGAGGAACTAGGTTTTAAGGGTTTTAGTGATTTGCCCTTCCCTAATTTTGACTTGCTCAACTTAAACTGTATACTAGTTGATTGGAAAGAGAACCCTGTCAGCTGGGGGTGGGGGGCAGGTGTTTGTCTTGGACCAAGAAGAAGATAGACATATTTCATCTTTATTATTACTCAGTGACCCTTTTGCTTATCAGGGTCACTTTCAGCTTGAATGTGGACCCCAAGGCTCCTGTGTTGAAAACTTCATCCCCAGGGCAACTGTGTTGAGACTTGTGGAATCTGTCAAAGATGAATAGGTCACAGAAAGTTTGAAGTCATCAATGGATGAATGTTATTATCTCAGAAATAGGTTCCTTAGCTAGAAAGTGGGTCTGTAATACAGGCAAGCTTGAGCTCCTTGCTCTTTCTTGCATAAGCTCTTTTGTCATTTAGCCATTCTGGATGGAATGACCCAGCAAGAAGACCTGCATCAAACATGGCCTCTTGATTTTGGACTTCCCAGCCTTCCTGGGAAAAGTGCATGAGCTAATGCACTTTTTATGTTATAAATTGCCCAGTCTCAAATGTTCTGGTATAGTAGTACAGGACATGCTGAGCTAAGCTGCTTCTCCCACTTTGCTACTGACACAATGAACCATCAAATCCATAAGAAATCCCATTCTGCTACAAACTGCCTGTGACAACTCTGTTGCCTACAGCTGAGTACTAACTCACAGAGTCACATCTAAAGCACTTTGTGCATCTTCTTCTAAACCCAAGGCTCTACTATTAATTTTCCCCTTTTATAATTCCATTAATATCTATTTACCAAATAAGGAAGTTTTTTAAAAGCTGGCAATAAAAATGCTTTATGTTGAAAAGTGAAAACCTGTCTCCACGTTCCTCACTTTCCTCTTTTACACCAAAGAAATTCCCCATTGATTGTTTGTTGTTCGATATCCCTCCAGATAGTTTTGTGCCTATGAAAAGTACAGAGGTGGTTGTGATGGCGTAAAACTGTAATCCCAGTACTTTATTTGAGGGGTCTGAGACAGGAGAATTGCTCTGAGTACAGGGCCAGCTGGGCTATGGGCGTGTTGGCACATGCCAACCCTAGGGAGGTGGAGACAAGAGGATCAAGAATTCAAGGTTATCTTCATCTACATAGGAAAGTTCAAAGCCAGTTTGGGCTACAAGAGACACTGAGACCTGGTCAAATAAAGAAAAAGAAAGAGAAAGAGAAAGAGAGAGAGAGAGAGAGAGGAAATCAGGACAAACAGGCTTCTTTTTCATTTTTACCAAAATGACATAATGCCATATGTCATAAATCCTACAACATTTTATATATTTTCATATTTATATGTACTGAACTGCATGTTTCTTTCTAATTACTATATATTATGTCATACTGTGGAGGAACTAAGCATTTCAGCAATCTCCCATCAGTGAACACGTTCATACATAATACAATAATGATTATCATATATCTTTATGTGTGCATTTGAATATTTCTTGAAGTTGTTTCTTAACTATAAATGCAAAAACATTAAATGATATTTAACAGTATTTCAGAAGAATAAAGTCTGTTTGCTTATTACCATATCACTAGCTCTCAGAAAAGCATCTGTCACATAGAAGGTACTAAATAAATGTGTGTGAAATGAATGATTGAAAACAAATCTAGGAAATGTATTAATACAATTCATCACATGAGCAGATTGAGGGAGAAAAATAAATAAATACATATATGATGATCATGATGGATGCCCTCACAAATTAAAACTCCACACACAACACCTGTGGTTTTAAGGAAAATGATTCATAGAAGAAATGCTGTTAACCTGATAAAATAACTTATGAGAAAGCAACAGCAAAATAGATTTCTAAATATTCATAAAAGAAAGAACACTTTCCACTTTCAAGGTCTTAATGGTGAATAAAAATAAAGCCACACACCTAAGACAGGAAAGAAGGTGAGAATAAAGAGAGGCATGAGATATTTAAAAACCTACTGCTTCCACAAAGAAATGCAAAGCAGGCCTAATCACACAGTGAAGCCATCAGTCACAGAGGTACAGTGAGCGAGCTGGAGAAGTTCATCGCATTGGGCAGGGCTGGTGCTCTAATTTTAGTATTCTAAAACCACAGGGTCAGAGGAGGACAGACACTCGGCAGCCAACGGCTGAGCTGCTGCTCTTCTGCCTCCTCTCCAGGATACCAAGCTTCATGGAAGAAGTCAGGGCTGATTCCTATCTTTCCCCTAGTGCTCTCATGGGTCACTTCTAAACCTTTCTCATCCACTCCTGGTATTCATAGGCGTAGAGAGGGCAAGGGACAAGGCTTTTTTCAGTCTCAGAAAACTCAGTCAACTTACAAAGCCATCAAATGTCCTGTAATCTGAAAAGCCCATGTCTTTTTTAGCCCAATGGTTTTCTCTTATGTAAACACATCTGGCTTCATTTATCTAGCTATAAGTTGACGGACATTTAGATTGTTGCTACTTCTAAGATAGTTTACATAATGAATCTATAAACATCCATATACATGTAGACATATCTTGTTATTGCTCTTGACTAATATCTAGGAATGGAATTGTTGGATCATGTGATCACATTACTGTTTAGAGAGACTTCAGACTGTTTTTGAAAATGGGTGCATTCTACATTACTAAAACCTGGACACATCCTCAGCAACGCTTCTTACTGTCTATCCCTTTCGCAATATCCACCAAGTGATATCAAGCAGCATCTATTTTGGTTTCCATCTGCATTTTCCAATGGCATTGAGTATTTTCTCATGTATCTAATAGTTATTTATAGAACTTCTCTAGAGAACCACTCAGATCCTTTGTTTTTCAGCTAGGTCATTTCTCTTTTATTATTGGGTTATGAGAATTGTTCTTATATTTCTGGATATAATTCCCTAATCAGATATATAATTTGCAAATATTTTCTCCCATTCTGAGTTGTCTTTTTATTAGTGATGTCTACTGAAATAGAAAAAAAATTAAGCTTAAAGTAAAACTTGTCAATTGTCTCTTTTTTAATTTGTATTTTTGGTGCCATATCTAAGACATTGTTGCCTAAATCAAAGTATTTGTGTATACTTTCTAAAGCATGTAAACACATGAATAAACAGATGTGTCTTCCTTAAAGAGTCACAGTAATGTTCATAGCAGGTGTGGTGGTTTGAATGAAAATGTCCCCAATATGCTCCAAGTTTTTGGACTTTCTGTCCCTGGCTGATGGTGCTGTTCTGGGAGGTCTTAGAAGGTGTAGCTGTGCTGGAGGAAACATATCACTGTGGGGCAGGCTTTGAGAATTCATAAGCCTTTCCAGATTTCCAGTCAACTTTCTGCTTCCTGCGCCTGCTTGAAAATGTGAGTGCTCCTCTTTCTGCTCCAGCCACCTCTTGCCACCATGCCTCCTTGCCATGGACTTTTATTCCTCCGGAACCATAAGCCCAAATAAACTCTTCCTTTTATAAGTTCCTTTGGTCATGGTGTTTCATTTCAGCAACAGAAAAGCAACTAGTACAGGAGATGACTTTGTATTGAAAGACAAAGGTAAAAAGAGAAAAGAAAAGAAAATGCTACTTTTCATTCTATTCATGAATATATTTTTAATTTATTTACCATCAGTATTAGTTGCTTCTATTTAAAAAATTTTAATCTAGATTAAATATTAATAAATAGAAATGGATTGGGGTTGATACTTTTAGGTGAGCTAACAATAGAAATACATTTTTCTGGCTGAATTGAGAACAAATTGAGGTCAATTACAAGAATCAGGGAAGTGGAAGTTTTGGTGTGATATTGATTTCTAATAAAGCCAATAGGAGGAAGTTACTTAGCATAAAAGCCTAATATAATTAACATTCTCATCCACATCTCCCAATTTATGCCTTGGAACAGTCAATCCAAGTTAAAGGTTTAGTCTAGGTATGTATGCACTTCCCAAGTCAGTGCCTAGCGCTGTTCTAGAAGAAAGGATAGCAGCAAGAGACAGGGTCCTCAACACATAAGAAAACTGTTAATCAATGCCTTTCGTCTACTAGCTTATTCTACTTCCATAACAAGAACTAAGAGCTGGGATAACAGATTCAAAGCATTTCAGGGAAATCCTCTTCATGAACTAGAGAAGTAGGATATAAGAATTTCCCCTAATGATTGTTATGAAATGTTAAGACAAAGAAGTTGGAAATTTGTACCTAGAGATCAAATATTCTTGTATTTTGACACTGAAGATCCATTAAATATTTGGCAAATGCATGCAATTAATTAGTAATTAAGCAATAAACCAAAGCTCAATCCACCTTGGAAGTTGCCAGATGAACACATGCCCTGCTTAAATAAGAGTCTTGTGAGAAACTGAAAGAAAAGACCTCAAGATTTCATAGGATTTATACTAAAAAAAATCAGAACAAAATGAGAAAAGCATTGTATTGCTAAGTCTTGGACTAGAGTTTGGAGTGGAAGTCTTTTTAAGGCAGAGAGAGAGAGAGAGAGAGAGAGAGAGAGAGAGAGAGAGAAACAGAAACAGATCATTTATGAACTATTTCTTCTTAACCACTGTATCAGACACTGGGCAAGGTCAGAGCTTCCCAGCCAGGACACCACAGTTCCTGGTATCCCCAGAGATTAATATTCTGAACACTCAGGAAAGCTGGGCAGAATTTGTGGGTCATTAGAGCACACAGGATGGTCACCTCCTGCTAGATCAGTCTTTTTCACTTCTGCTCCATGTCACTTAAACATTGAGTTTTCAGCATTTACCCTGACATGATCGACATTGGTAGACTCCATGACATTTATGTAGTAAAGTTTAAAGGAAGGTCAGGGCTTTAGAAAACTTACAGTTCAGTGAGAGAGAACTGCAAACAAATAACTATAGTCACTAACACACAATGCAATATGTACTAAAGCAGAAATGAGCATGGAGGATGCCTTTTCTAAGACAACAATAATAGTTTATCAATGTTGAGTAATAACTGCATACACAGCCTTGTGGGAAGCAGCATATGAGCATTTCTGTTGGGTATAAGACTCTCACAGATAGGTTCAGTTCTAATTCCCTTTTCCAGAATAAGCAATCAAGATACAGAAAGGTTAGGTAACTAGGTTTCATCGCTAATAATCAGAGAAAACAGGGTATCAACCCTGCTGGTTGAACCTGGAGTCAATTCCCTTAAGCACTGACCAGAGACGAGTTCAATCACTCAGTCATGATCAAGAAGAATCGGGGGGGGGGAGGGGCAGGAGGGAAATCAGGTGAGGATGGATGGTGGAAGGTGGGTGTTATTTGTGGGAGGGTGGGTATAATGGAGGTGCTGGGACTGGGGAAGGAGGAGGGAGGCCAGATGGAAGGAAAAAGAATAGAGTTGAGTGAATCATATAGGGCTAGGAAACAGAGAGAAACATGATGCCCTCGAAACTCCATGAGAAATGCACATTACTGCATATGTATACCTTGGAGCTGCTTAACAAAGGACACAGTGCCAGACAGAAAAGACCTCCCTTACAGTGGCTGTTTAGAGTGGTCCAGGAGACTCCCAAAATAACATAGGCTATTGCCAAACCTATCTCCCAGAACTAGCAGATAAGTCCCTACTGCTGAAGACAGGACATACTTTGGATACAGGACTTGAAGCAATGGAGCAGGAACTGACCCAGAAGCCAAGTTCTAACTGAACTTTGGTTATCATAATGCTAGATGAGGATAAGCAAACTGCCAAGGGAGAAAAACAATCAATGGCCAACCCAGCCCTAAAGCCTAATAACAGTAACAACCAGCACAGCAAACTACCTCTATTGGTGCAGTAGTGGCACTGTTATCTGGAGGGCAACCAACAGCTATCTAATTGAACTTAAAGCCCTCTCAGTGAGAGGGAACTCATGGATAGAACTGTAAACTCAGCCAAATACACATGGCAGGAGAGGACACAGATCCTAGAGAAAACCCTATCTCTTTCATATCTCTAGACAAGTGAAATTTCTTTCTATATGTTAAATATTGATCCTTATATTTACAGACAAGCATACCATACACTACTCACCAAAGAAGATTCTTTTTGCAACAGGTGGGGGCTATAGCATAAAGAGCTTGTCAGACACAGAGAATATATGTCTGAGAGATGCCCAGTACTAGGTGACACATCTACAATTGAATGTCTACATCTAAGACTCATAGAGCATAGTAGAACAAGGGGTAGAAAGAAAACAAAGGCATCCCTCAACTCTCACTACTAAAGTTTCCTTATAAGACAGAATGTAACGCACACAAAAGGCCACAACTGGTCAAATTTTAAATAATATGAGACTGCAAAGTGTGTATTCTTGAATAGGACTCCTATATTGAGCCTCGCCCACCCATAAGTCACAGACCATTGCAGAAGAGGAAGCAGAAGGATTGTAAGTACCAGGGCTGGTTCACGAACACAGGGAAGCAGAGGCTTTCAGTCCACTGGAAGCTTGCACATGTGAACTTGTGGCAACGGTGGCATGGAGCACAGGACCCATGCCAACTCAATTAAACAAGGGCCCAGAGGAGAGGAGAGAAACGGGTGGCAGGCAGCACTAGACTGAGAACTATTGGAGACTGATTGCTACTGGGAGAGGGAGAGTGCCTTACCTACAATCTCTAGTTGAGCTGCCTAGACTCCAGTGGATGAATTGACCCTGAAGGGCATCTGAGTACAAATGCTTGACTGGATAGGACTTAACATGTATGGTGGAATACATGACATCCAGTGGAGGGATGGGGGTGGCATGTATGGGGGAGGGGGTCTAAATTTAATTAAGAACTGTTGTATGAAATTTTAAAAGCTCAATTTTTAAAAAAGATATAAAAAATATGCACATAGGAATAGAAAAACAATGGAATCATTTGTTTGTTAGTGCTGAACTGTTTTGGAATCCTAAATAAAAGCTGATATGCCTTTCATCACAGAGTTTATTATTCATACATTCAGGTATCAGAAAATATTAATTTCTAAGTTTGGTTATTTGCTGTTCTAACCTCTGTAGTGTATAGTTCTGAACTTTTTTTTGATGGTGTGAAATGATGGTTTACTATTGTGCTAATCAATCCAAAGTGAAAAAAATAATAAAATCAAGACTTGAAGAAAAAAAAAGAAAGTATTTAAATATGGCACTGATAGCTGTCTCACAAATGCCTTCTCATCAGACTCAGGGCATTTGTTTTAAATTCATTCTCCTTTGGAAACATCAGCATAAATGAACAGCTCTATTTTTATTTTTAAAAGTTTCTCTTATTTATTATTTTTATTTTATGTGTATGAGTATATTGCCTACATGAATAATTCAATATTCGTTGGACAAATGGTGAAATGAACAAACACATGAAAAAGCGAACTAAAACAGGTGCCCAAATGAGCCAGACATACAACTTTAATCCCAGCCCTGGGGAGGATAACGCATGAGGATCCCAATTCAAGGCAAGCTGGTGAGACCATATCTCAACAGCAAAATAAAACAAGAAAATGGTTGCCAGACCCCAAAATTGATATGTCATAAAGCAGGAACAAGTACGTGTCAGAGTCCATAACAAAAAAATGAGCAGAGCCTTGGTTATCGCCAATAATAGAAAGCACAAGTTATATGAAGATCAGAGTTCATAATGTTGGCATTGAGCCTATCAGTTGGAATTCTAGAATGTTACATTTCAAGTAGATATAGAAGATAGTATCTTGCCATGAAAACATTCCCATGATCTGAAGGATGACAAGCCTCTATTTGAACACAGTAACCAGTGAATAGCTGCTCATGAACAGATTAAATGGTTTACTGTACAAATCTTGACTCACATTTCTCATCCTCATCCACATCCTTGTCCTTTTCCTCTGGCTCTGTCTTTCCTTCCTCCCTTCCTTCCTCCCTTCCTCCCTTCCTTCGTCCCTTCCTTCTTTCCTTCCTTCCTCCTTCCTCCTTCCTTCCTCCTTCCTTCCTCCTTCCTTCCTTCCTTCTTCCTTCCTTCCTTCCTCCCTTCCTCCTTCCTTCCTCCCTTCCTTCCTCCCTTCCTCCCTTCCTTCCTTCCTTCCTGCCCTCCTTTCTCCTTCCTTCCTCCCTTCCCTCTTTCCTTCCTCCTCCCTTCCTTCCTTCCTTCTTTCTTCCTTCCATCCCTCCTTCCTTCCTTCCCTCCTTCCTTCCTCCTTCCTTCCCCCCCCCCCCCTCCTTCCTCCCTCCCTTCCTCCATCCCTCCCTTCCTGTTTTTGATAAAGGGTCCCCTGTAGCCCCAGCTGGCCTGGAACTTGCTATGTAGACCAGGCTGGCCTTGCCACCCCGATCA
>NW_008360326.1:625922-683467 GCF_000622305.1 Nannospalax galili
TCCTCCTTCCTTCCTTCCCTTTCTTCCTTCCTCCTTCCTTCCTTCCTTCCCTCCTTCCCTCCTTCCTTCCTTCCTTCCCTTTCTTCCTTCCTTCCTTCCTCCTTCCTCCTTCCTCCTTCCTCCTTCCTTCCTCCTTCCTTCCTTCCTCCTTCCTCCTTCCTTCCTCCCTCCCTCCCTCCTTCCTTCTTTCCTTCGTTCTTCCTTCCTTCTTTCCTTCCTTCCTTCCTCCTTTTTGTTCTTTTTTTCATTTTTTGAGAAAGGCTCTCACTACATAGTCCAGGATGCTGTCAAACTCTCAACCCTCCTGCCTCTGCCTTCCAAGGACTAGGATTACAGGCATGCACCACCCAGGCCTGCCTGCTAAACTGTCTTTCTAGTCCTAATTCTGTTACAAGAAATCATACAAAACAATCTAATTTTTCTGGCTTGTGGCTCACCAGATACTCGAAGCCATTTATCGTCTCTTCTGATTCCCATTCTGGGAGTACCATTTTCCTTGGATACAACTTATTTGTATAATATGACATGGCACATGTCTTTAAGCAATATGGTGACATGATTAGTAGAAAATATTGTCCTGAAGAAATACTTTGATGGATTTTCATAAAGACAAAATTGTACATCTGTGGGTAACTTCCAAGCCTCCAAGTTCACCATGGAACAGATACAACACCCATTCCTCAACACACAGAATTTGCTTCTTAGATTTTCCTCAGGGTGATTTCTCTCCTTGTGGCCTCCTTTCTACATGCTTAATCTACAGTCTCTGGTAACATATTCAATGAGTATAAAGAAATTTGCAACCTGGCCCTGAGACAACTGAAGGAAATGTCATGTTTTCAGGAATATCCCTCAACAACCCTACATTTCAGCTGGGTCATTTCTACACATCCAAACTTTTCCTCCAGCTTCTCTGTCATCCTAATGTCCCTCCTCTGGTCTTTCTGGGTTTTCTATTATCTATTTTTCCATTCCATGGGCAAATGGGGGGCCCAACACATACACCATAGACTTAATAAGTACTGTTGTGAAAGAATCAATTCAAACTCATATTCTGAAAACAAGAGTGCTGGGAGCTGGAGAGACAGCTCAGTGGCTAAGAGCACTGACTACTCTTGCAGAGAACGCAGGTTTGGTTCCCAGCACCCATATGGCAGCTAACAACCATCCATAACTCCAGTACCAAGGGATCCGGTGCCATCTTCTGACCTCCTGGGCATTGCATGCATGTGGTACTCTAATATACATTCAGTCAAAATACTCAAACGCATAAAACAAATGTAAATAAAAATTTTAAATTTAAAAAACAAGACCTCTGTTTATCAGAAGTACTGTACAAGCAGGAAGAACATGGAAGGCAGGAAGCACTGCAGCACTCTAACATCAGTATAACAAGATTTGCCTGATACTTGAGTATTACTAAAACTCTTGGAGGTTTGCCTTGTGTTCAGCAGAGTGGATGATGGCATGGCATTCAGGAAAGAAAAATGAGACCTCATGATATTTACTGGGTAAGAAGAGGACAGGCTGTACCCTTGAAAGGCTTCATGAATGGAACACTGAAAGGACACACTTGAAAGAGGACTCGGGACTTTCCACGAAGGCACCTAGGATCTAAGAAGCTCATCAGTATGCACAGTGTTTTCCCAGAACAAGAGGACACTGAAGCTCTACAAAGCAGTCTTGATGCCATATACAGGAAGATGAAATACTAAAGATCTCTATTGCTTGGATCATTACATTTCTGAGAGCATGGCATGGAATTTAGTGGCTGTGACAACTGCTCCTCTCTCCAGAACAGAATAGACCATGGGTCTCATTACTTAAGAGCTACATGGCCTTTCGCCACTCTCTAGAGGAGACAGCTTCCTATGCTCACTGTGTTTACACCACTTACTTGCTCCTCAGCCACAAGGGACTATTGACATTTTTTAAAATGTATTTTATTTACAATTTTTGTGTGTGTGAGTGTATTGCCTGCATGTATGTGGGTGCACCCATGTTGTGCAATGCCTGCAGAGGTCAGAAGAGGGCATCAGATCCCCTGGAACTGGAGTTACAGATGGTTACTAGCCACCATGTAGTGGCTGGAAATCAAACCCAGGTCCTCTGCAAGAATAGTCAGTGCTCTTAACCGCTGAGCCATCTCCCAGCCCCACTTTTGGCATTTTAAGGGAGGCAAAAAGTAGTTTCAAACTATCATTTCTTGACTAAAGACCCATTAAAAGAGAAAAAAGAAGAATAAAAGCAAAATCCACTTTCTATACTTCCTTGGCTGTCTAAATTGAAATTAGGTTGAGGAATTACCTTTCTTTTTTCAAGAAGTAGTTTCTTGCCATTTATAATGAAACTTAATTGAACAAATCAATGCTAATTTATGACAATGAAACAATAAAATATTGATGAAATAAAATTCCCTAGACTTCAGTAATGAGAACAAGCACTTAAATCAATTCCACACACTGGCACCAAAGCGATCTTTCCAAAAACACTAACCAGTTTGCATTTCTTATTTAAAAATACTTTACTAGTTTTCCACCATTTGTCAAATAAAATCTAAATTAATTAGCAAGACCAAATATGTCCTTTGTGGTGGTTTCCCATTTGTTGTTCATCTCCCGTTATTTTATGCTATTGGAATACTAAGCTACTGGTAGTTCCCAACACAGACCGCGGTATTTTAGGACCTTGTTTCCATAACTATCATGACAGTAGAATTTCCTATACGATTCTAACCATCCTTCAAAATCTATCCAGGTGAGGTCCTTCCCATGCTAGGTCATTTCTCTGCTTATACTTCCTCGGGACCCCATCTCTCTTTTCTTTCTCTGTCGTGTCTGCATCTCAATTACATTGCTGTGTTTCTTTATTCACTTGGGCTTTGGAAGAATAAGGTAAGCTTTGTTTCACGGTGTCTGTACTACTCTATAAATGTCCATAAAATTTAAATTAGATGACACAAGCATTCTATCATTTCAGACTGCAATGTTAACACACATTCTGGTGCTTTAGTGTTATATATCTCAAACTTGATCTTTCCAGTAACCTTACAAAATAAACAAGACATGTTTGTATCGTGGATGCATAGTAGCCAGGAACTAGAAATGTCAGAATCGGAACTCAAGATTTTCAATTTCCATGTGTACAATAATCTAGAAACTTACCTACTTTTGCAACAAAACAATCAGTCTCAGAGACTCTTCTGACCAGGAAGCCTAATGAAAAGACTCTGGTATAAATCTGCAAATAATTGTGCTGAAGGAAGGAAGTCACACAGTAAGGTACACGTTCCCTACAGTTCCATTTACATAGAACTCTAGAACGGGGCTTCACAACTTGGACAAGATTTTCCTCCCAGGAACATCTGTCCATGTCTGGTAACATTCTTGGTTCTGAGAACTGGGTCGAGATTGCTGCTGCATCTGAATGGAGAACACGGATGATAATAAATCCCCTGCAGTGCACAGGACAGCCCTCTACAACAAAGACACCTATCTAGTCCAAAAAAGTCAATAGTGCCAAGACTGAATAGCTCTATTCTAGAAAATGAAAACTAATCTACATGACAGCAAGGTTATCACTGGTTGCTTAGGAATGGGAGACCAGGGAAGGATGGGAAGAAAGAATTGCAAAAAAGCCTACCAGGAACTTTCAGAAGTGATGGATACATTCATTACCTTGACTCTAATGATCATTTCCTGAATGAATACCTATGTTAAAATGAATCAGTTTGTATATCCAAATATGTGAGAGTCATTATTTGTCTAATCTGCCTCAATAAGACTGTTTTCAGTGTTTAAAACTTAATAATAGAAAAAAAAAATATGTTCACCAGCTTTCCATTATCTTAACAAATGCTCAAGACAATCAACTTTCAAGGACAAAGTTTAGATGTGGAGGTCTCAGCCCATGATCAACTGGCCCTGTTGCTTTAGGTCTATGGTGAAGCCATATATCATGGTAGGAGATTGTGGGAGAGCTAACCTATTCACCTTTTGGTGAGAAGAGAAAGGAGAAAAGATGACAGCATGTCCCTAAGGATCCAAAACTTTCTTTAGTCCCTAACTCTTAAAGTTTCAACCACCTCCCAAGTACGTTTAAGCAATGTGCCTTGGGGGACATTTCAGATCCCAAATACAGCAATAACAATGGGTCCCCACGGTATTGGAAAAGGTCTCAGCAACCCTCCACTCAAAATATCACACTTACCAGAGCGACCACAACCCAGCTTCAGGGTGTCAGGAGCCTATGAACAATCAACAGGTTTCCTGTCCCAGCATAATCCTTGTCAAGGTACCACCTGTTACCACTTGAGATGGTAAAGGAGAGTTGAGAGCAATACAGTAAAATTGTAAGGAAGTTTCAGAATCCAAGATATAGCGCACTCTATATTTCAAACAAACCAAATCAGAACAAGATGACGAACACTCAGTGTAGCCTGTCTATCACTATACAAGTTTGTTCTCCAAACTAAGAACCTTGTAAGTGCCCATCAGAGTAATGGGGTTTTGTGGCTCTTAGAGAGCTACTTCCAAGAAATGCCTGGTTGTGAGGTTATTGATTTGTCTATTCCTTTTAACTGACCAAAACTAGTCAATTAGAGAAATGAATAGAATAATTAATGGGAGCAGGTGACAAATCTCACCAATGATCATAAAATCCATGCTGTTCAGCCCAGTTAGGGGAGCCAGGATCCTCCATGGTACCAAGTAATCTGGCCTCCTAAGAAGGATGCTAAAGGTTTCTGCCCATGTTGTGCCAGAGTTGGTCTATATGACCAGTAAACTATAGCAGGAATGATGGTGCATCACTTCTAAGAGTAGTTGTCAAAGGCATTACCGCTTTTCTCTTCTCTTCTTCTTCTCCAATCTCCTCCCTTCCCCCTCTTTGCCACCTCAATTCCTTCCCCAACTCCTTCTCCCTTCCCTCCCCTCCTCCTCCTTCTTTTTCTACTTCTTTCTCTCATGCCCTCTCCCTCTGACACTCAATCTTGAGTAACAACTGCCATATCATGACCAGCCCTATGGAACACCTCATAGAGTAAGAAACTCAGGGCACTGACAAACAACTAGCATGAAATTGACATCTGCCAACAGCCATGTGAGTGGAGTAGGAAGTAGGTCCCTAGTCCAGGGGAGCATTCAGATGGCAACTTGACCATGACCTAAAAACAGATGCTGAGCTATAATTAGAAACTCAGATGCTCCAAGATCTTGAAAAGCCTATGAAATAATAAAAAGCACATACTGCTTTATGCATGATAATTTGTGGGGTAGTTTGTAATTCAGCCGTAGAGAACTAATGTCCTGCCCTACTCCTATATGTTTGGCATTTTAGGGTACTCATCATATCCTGACCCAATAGTTACTTCTATGGTATTCAATGGCTTGCAAAGCATTCAATGTACTCTTTAGATAATAGAAGAAAACGAAGATGTCTGTGGGACAGCCAATGGCATACATAAACATAACCCAATGTGTAGTCTCCACATCTGAATCAAGGAAGAATTTCCCTCTGATCCAGAACCTGTATCTGACACTGCTTGGAAGCACAGTACAGAAATCTTAGCAGAAGTCTTTCCTCAGGTGCCTGACTCAAGCAACACAGCAAGGGCGAGAGTGTGGCATCAAATCCAGACAACTTGTTTAAAATACACACCACTGGATCTACTTTCCTTGTATAAAGAATTAGACATTGTCTCCAGAAGACTCTAGCTGCTAAACTTCACATGCCACCTCAGCAAAGAGTGAGAAAACACTTTCAATAATACCTGATAGAATTTGATTAATAAAGTTAATGTCTTTTTTCTGAATAAAGCACAAAAAGAAGAGGAAAAGGATGTGAGAATACAGACCAAGTTTGTTTCAAATAGAATACTAGCAGAGATAGCTGATTATAAGTACACAAGCGCTTTCTTACATCCATATATGGCACAGCCACCAGCTTCCTAGGGTCAGCATCTTTCCTGGGCAAGTGTGTCGGCCCCCACCACACCTTGACTAACCCAGCCTCATTCACACTCCCAGCTCCCCAACCCCATCTCTCCTACTAGCCTGTGCACTGGCCCATTTCTTGTCTTGGCATACCAGACCCCTGGACTGATCTCTTGGCCCTGAATTGCCACTGCTTCCTGATCCTTTGCATCCAGACCAACCCAATTCCTCCCTGTAGTCCCCACCTTCCTCTGCATACCTGAGCAGCACAGCCACCAGTTTCCTCGGGCCAGCATCTTTCCTGGGCAAGCTCCTCCGTGCCCACAGCACCTTTAACTTCCCCAGTCTCATTCACCCTCCCAGCTCCCCTGCTCCACCTCTCCTTCTAGGCTGGGTACTGGCCCTTCTCTCGTCTTGACACCCCAGAACCCTGGACTGTCCTCTTAGCCCAGAATTCCCACTGCTTCATGATGCTTTGCATGCAGATTAACCCAATTCCTCCCTGTAGTCCCCAAGAACACTAGGGGCCTCTTCCTTCCCCCCCCCTCCTTTTTCATCCCTGGGGGATACAGTCACCAGCTTCCTGGGTCCAGCACCTTTCCTGGGCCCTGTTCCCAGGCCAGCCCAGCCCCAAATTCCAGAGGCTAGTATCGTTCCTGGAGGGATCCAGACAGTAGGAGAAAGCCTGAGAACATCTGATCCACATCCAACATGGGCCTCTGTAGGAACTCCCAATAAGCAAGAGGAAAGCAATTTGGCCACTCCCATGGCCAAATAAAATTGAAAGAGAGAACCTGAAACCTAGACCAACCAGCTTTTCGTGCCCAACAAGTAAACCACAAAGGCACATAAAGTTTACAAAAAGAAGCTGACCTAAATTCAACAAAGGAAGGCTTGAGATTCACACAAGAATCAGAAACTACAAAAGAAATCCACGTGTCAAAGTTATAGAGAAAACATAATAACATGAAAAACCAAAATAATATATCCACACCAAGTACCAACAGTCCTCTAGAGGAGCACGAGAACCCCCTAGAGATAACACAGGACATGGAATTCAAAAGAACAATTATAAACATGATAAAAGAATTCAGTGAATTTAAAGAACACACAAAGAAATCAAAGAATTGAAAGAAGGTAGGGATAAACTTCTGAATTCAGAAAAGAGTTAGAAATACTGAAGAATGCTCAGGCTGAAATGAAGAAGGAAGTGAAACACTCAGTAAGTCAATTAGAAGCAACAGGAGAAAGCCTCACCAATAGGATGAATGAAATGGAAAACAGAATATCAAGACTGGTAGATAAAGTGGATGAATTAAACCACTCAAGCAAAGATTATGAAAAATTTAAGAAAACACAAGAATGGAATATGCAGGAATTCTGTGACACCATAAAGAGACCAAACATGAATCATTGGCATATAGGAAGGAGAATTTCAGGGTAATGGTATGGACCAGATTTTCAACAGGATTGTAGAAGAAAATTTCCCCAAATTAAAGAAAGACATGCCCATACAAATACAAGAAGCATATTGAACACTAAATAGACAAGACCAGAAAAGAAACTCTCCATGGCACATCATAGTAAAAACAGAACAAAGAGAGACTACTGAAAGCTGCAAAAGAAAAGCAACAATTCACATATAAAGGAAAACCCATAAGAATTACAGCTGACTTTCCAGTACAAACTATGAAAGCCAGAAAAGCCTGGACCAAAGTATTCCAGTACTAAATTACCATAGATGCCAGCCCAGATTACTTTACCCAGCCAAAATGTCTATTATAGTCAAAGGGGAAAGAAATATCGTCCATGACATAAATAGGCTGAAAGAATTCATGTGCAAAAAAACAGCTCTTCAGAGAGTTCTTGAAGCAATACAAAGAGCTGAAGAAAGGAACAACTACACACAAGGGATTATAGAAAGAAACTCAATGAAGGTATAACTTTGGAAATGCACAGCTATATCAAGAATGTGAACAGAAAAAAAAATGACAGGAATCAATACACGTCTTTCACTAATACGTTTAAATATCAATGGAATGAACACCCCAGTCAAAAGACACAGACTAATTGAATGGATTAAGAAACAAAACCCATCTTTTTGTTGTCTTCAAGAAACTCATATCACTTTCAAGGACAGGCGCTACCTTAAGGTGAAAGGATGGAAAAAAATATATCAAGCAAATGGTACTAAGAAAAAAACCAGGCACTGCAATTCTAATATTTAACAAAATAGATTAAACTAAAGCTAATCAGAAGAGATAAAGAGGGCCACTTCATTCTGATCAAAGGAAAAATTGACCAAGAAGATATTACAAACATAAACATACATTCACCAAATTCTGGTGCACCCAACTTCATAAAAACAGTACTACAGGACTTTAACACCCAGACTATTCCCAGCTCATTAATAGCAGGGTACTTCAATATCCCATTGTCTCCATTATATAGGTCAACAGGACAGAGAATTAACAGAGAGACATCTGAATTAAGCAATACCATACATCAAATGGACTTAACAGATATCTACCGAGTATTCCACCCAAACACCAAAGGACATACTTTCTACTCAGCACCCCATGGAACTTTCTCCAAAATTGACCATATACTGGGGCACAAAACAAACCTCAACAAATACAAAAGGATTGAAATAATTCCATGCATTCTATCAGATCACAGTGCAATAAAGCTTAAAATCAACACAGGAAGAAACCCTAGCAAGTACATGAACACATGGAGATTGACTTGGTTTGTTTCTTCATTGCTGTGACAAAACACTCTGACCACTACCAACTTAGGGAGGAAAGGGTTTATTTAGCTTACATCTCCGGGGTCACAGTTCATCAGGGAGCCTAAGGTAGGAACTCAGGGCAGGAACCTAGAGGCAGGAGCTGGAGCACAGGCAATGGAGGAACGCTGCTTACAGGCTTGCTCCCTTGGCCCCTGCTCAGTCTGCTTTCTTATGCAACACAGGACCACCTGCCCAGGGGTGGCATCACCCACAGTGGGCTGGGCCCTTCCATATCACTCATCAAGACGATGCCACTCAGACATGGCCACAGGCCAGTCCAATAGAGGCAATTTCCCAATTTAGGCTCCCACAACCCAGGTGTGTCAACTTGACACTAAAGCTATCCAGCACAGAGATTAAACAATACACTCTTGAATGATGAGTGGGTCAAAGGAGAAATTAAGAAATAAATAAAAGTATTCCTGGAACTAAATGAAAAGGACAATAGAACATAACAAAACCTCCAGGTCATGCTGAAAGCAGTCCTTAGAGGGAAGTTTATAGCTCTAAGTGCCTACATTAAAAAATCAGAAAGAACACAAATAAATGACTTAACATTGCAACTCAAGACACTTGGAAAGCAACAACAAATGAAACCAAAATCCAGCAGACAAGAAGAAATAAATAAAACTGAGCAGAAATTAATGAAATAGAAACAAAGAAAACAATACAAAGAATCAATGAATCCAAGAGCTTGTTCTTTGAAAAGATAAACAAGGTTGACAGAACACTAGCCCAGTTAGCCAAAAGAAAGGAAGAGCACCTCCAAATCAACAGTCAGATAAGAAAGGAGACCATCACAACAGACAACAAAAACATCCAGAACATTATAAGAGAATATACTTTAAAAACCTATATACTACTAAATTTGAAAACCTAAAAGAAATGGACAGCTTTCTAAAAGTATAGGAACCACCAAAACTAAACCAAGAAGAGACCAACAGCTTAAACAGACCCATATCACATAAGGAAATTGAAATAGTAATACAAACCTCCAAACTGAAAAAAAGCTCAGAACCAGATGGATTTACAGCAGAATTCTACCAGACATTTAAAGAAGATGTATATCCAATACTACTTAATTTATTCAAAAAGATTGAAATGGAGGGAGCACTTTCAAATTCCTTCTATGAAGCCAGCATCACTCTAATACCAAAGCCAGGTACAGATACAACCAAAAATGAAAACTACAGACCCATATCCTTAATGAACATAGATACAAAAATTCTCAACAAAATACTTGCAAACCATGCGTAGACACACATTAAAAATATCATCCACCATGATCAAATCAGCTTTATTCCAGAAATCCAGGGATGGTTCAATATATGTAAGTCAATAAATGTCATAAATCATATAAATGGACTCAAAGAAAAGAACCACATGGTCATCTCAACAGATGCAGAAAAGGCCTTTGACAAAATTCAACATACATTTATGTTCAAAGTCCTAGAGGGAATTGGACTGGAAGTAACATACCTCAACATAAATAAGCAATATACAACAAACCCACAGCAAACCTCATTCTAAATGGAGAAAAACTGGAAGCATTCCCTTTAAAATCAGGAACCAGACAAGGCTGTCCACTATCTCCACTCCTTTTTAACATAGTGTTGAAGCTCTTGTAAGAGCAATAAGACAAGAGAAGAAAATTAAAGGAGTAATAACTGGCAAAGAAGAGATAAAATTATCCCTTTCTGTAGACAATATATTATATCTAAGAGACACCAAAAAAACCACCAGAAAACTCCTAGAAATGATTAACACATTCAGTAAAGTGGAAGGTTACAAAATTAATCTACAAAAATCTCTAACCTTTCTATATACCAATATATCCCAGTGGTCTGGTTCCTCCAAGTGGCAGGGCCTGCTGCAGAGAATTGACTGAGGAAAGTTAGCCACAGAGGGCTTCTGGGCACTATCTTGGACAGGACCCATGACCAGAGCATGGCAGAGCACATGAGAATGAATGGCCCAGCATTTACCGACCTGGGGCAAGACTGTGGGCCCAAGAGGCAAGGGTGAAAGCTAATGGTGACTATGGGCAGGCCATGGGAGCGATCTGGAGTGGCAGGCTCATGATCTGGAATGGCAGGCTCTGAGCCATGGCACAGAGCTGGGCACCAGGTGTTTGTTTCTTTGAAAGTCACTCCCCTCCCTCCCCAAGGTCATAAACCATAATAAATTTACATAAAAATATGTTATATGGTTTGTCTGATAGTGCAAGAAACCCCGAGAGAACTCAGGTGATAAAATTGGTGCAGTCGGTAGGATGGCACTAGAAATGACAAACGGTGGATGTTTGGAAAAAGCTAGACAGCTGATGGTGGCGCTGATCTGGTTTTTATAATGGATTATAAAATATGTAACTAAAAAGGGGCCAGTCATGCAGAAGGGTAGGCCACAACTGTGTTGTAAATGTGGGGGTATGTTGCGGGTATGTGAAGATTTGTTAAAGGTTCTCCAGAGTCAAAAAATCTTTTACTGACTCTGGACACAAATGGAGTGCCCAGAGAGGGGGCGTGGCCACTGCATAACAAAATATTTGGGCAGCTGAGAAGGGTACAAAGGTCCTGGCAGATCCACTTGCAGAGCTTGAGAGAGAAAATAAGGTGGACATTGTAACTTGTGTAAGGTCCAAAGATTCAGAGAAAAAGAAAGATAATAGTTAAAAAAAAAAGAGAGAGATGACCTAAAAATAAAAGTAGCTAAAGCTGCCCCTCAGATTCAACCATTGATACAAAAAGGAAAAAAAAAAAAAGCTAACAGTGCTTTAGCTAGGAAATATTGCACACTGGAACTGGTGAAACTAGGAAAAACTTATAATTAAGCAATCAAAGAGCCCCTAGCCATGTGGCTTATGAGAGTGTGGGACATGGGAGCAAATGATGTCAGTCTAAGTCCTTTGGAAGCTTCACAGATGAGTTATAGAACCACCCATCTATCCTTGTGACATAGGCTGTTCAACTAAGGCCAATGCAGGGGGGAGCAGTCCTTAATGGAATGGCTGGTTGAAGCCATTAAAGGTACATAGTCATCACCAAGGGAGACTGACATGATTAGCAGGGGCTGGAGGACTATAAAGGAGGGGCAGGTAAAGAGAACTAGGTATGAAAAAAGCAATATATAATGCCCAGTTCACTGGGCCAGATAAGACTGTGTTCACCAGAGATATGAAGGAAAGCATAATTCAGTTGGGACCCCAAGAATGCTATGGAGCTTTAATGGTTTTGCTAAGGCCTTTAATAGGACAGGATCTTCACAAAGTGAGAAAGCTTTAGCAGATCTAAGTGACTCTGACCAACATGTGAAACATGTCTGTAGAATAACAGAACACCCTATAAGAGATATAAAAAGATCAGACAGAAGAAATGGTCTGTTCGGGTTACTCAAAGACAAAAGTGGCAAGACTTGTGTTGAGCCCAAATTCCCAGAAAAAAAAAATTGATAGAAAACCAAATTCAGTAGTAATGAGTTTCTGCAAGGCTTTAAAACAAGAAAAAATGGTTTAAAGAAGGCATTCAAGAATAAGAACTGTCCCAGGGGTGGTTAAAAATCCCCAAGGATTAAATAAGATGCATTTCTCTTCTGATATAGGATATACTAGGGGTGGAAGCAGTTTTTCCCACCAAGTTCTCCCCCAGCATCCAGGTGTGGTCAATGGAGAAATGAAAGAAATGGCTATAGTCAGAAGGCAGACCCAGGGCCTTCCTGACTTGGGAAACCAACAGGTACAGTGGGGACAGGAGAAGCCCCCTGCCTCCTTAGTCCAGTGCAAGGTCAGGCAACTGGAACCAACAGCTGTAAGTGTATCAAGAATAAAAGAATACAAAGAGACTCCATATAAAATCTCCCAAGTGCAAAATGACTCCAAAGGGATAGCTAAAGATGGTAAAGAGCTAACCAAATTAATGTCTCATACTCATGCTATGGTACCTAATAAAGATCTATGGAGAAAAACAGTTAATATGAATGGATAAAACCTTTTCATGCTGTGTGAGACCTTGTCTATGATTGATTTAATATATAATGTTAACCTTCCTTTTAGAGATGTGAATCCTGTTTAAAAGATACCTGAAGAAGCAAAGGCCAGCAATAGCTGTAAAATTCTTGGGAGATTGATGGTTGGGTAAGTTGAAGACAGAGACTCCCAAACTACAAAACTGTTAGAAAATCTACAGTACCACAGGTGGGTTGCCCCCCTATGAGCTGTTGGTCAGAGAGAGATCTTAGAGGTCCTCCAATTCACCAAAGCTATTGCCATTAATGTCGGTTGTACACTAGAAAGGTCAGTAAGGCCATGTTGCTGAAGACATTGCATAATGTGAGCATGGGAGAAGAAGAGGAGATGGAGCCGAGACTAAGCCAAAAAACTTCACGCCACTGGATGGGTGATGTTCATATTGGCAAAAGTCGCTATGCAGAAGGTTGGGGAAGAAAGGATCCCCTGTGATTCTACTCAACAATGGACCCCACATGCTGCACACTATGGAGATGCCAAGCAATGCCTGAAAGTGCAATAATGGCTTGACCAATATACATACAACTGACAAATTTCTAATTGGATAAGGCCCTCTCCTAGGGGTGGAACACACATCTGGTGCTATAGATCAGGCCAATGCCTTGTGTTGAGAAAGGCTGCAGGCCCTACTGGAAAAGCCATCACAACTATACTGTTTAATGAATATACTACACTTACTGGGATATCTTCTAGGCATTTGTATTTGTATTCATGTTTGTTTAAATGTGTCTACTTCCTTCCATTTGTCTTTAGAGTGGAAGAAACACCACTGAGATAGATCAATGGCCATGGCTTAAAGACTAATAATGGGGAAGCCCAAGAAGTCACTATCTCACCATGATACAAGAGATATCACCCTACATCTGTCATCCCCTCCAAGGCTCAGGGACCTTAGTGGAAGATTGGCAGAAAGATTGTAAGAGCATAAGAAAGGGGTGGAGTGTATCCCAGGAGCCTGGTTCCTCCAAGGGGCAGAGCCTGCTGCAGAGAATTGACTGAGGAGAGTTATCCAGGGAGGGAGGGGCTTCTGGGCACCATCTCAGACAGGAGCTGCAACTGGGGAGCAGAGGCCAGCCATGCAAGAATGAATGGCCTGGCATTTACCGACCTAGGGCAAGACTGTGGGCCCAAGAGGCATGGGCAAAAGCTAGCAGTGACTATGAGCTGGAAGTGGGAGCAATCTGGAGTGGTGGGCTTGCAATTTGGAATGGCAGGCTCTGAGCCATGGCCCAGAGCTGGGCAATGAGCATTTCTTTCTTTGTAAGTCACTCCTCTTCACCCCCAAGGGCATAAACCATAATAAACTCACATAAAAATGTTATATGGTTTGTCTGATAGTGCAAGAGACCCCAAGAGAACTTGGGTGACAACCAATAACAAGCAATCAGAGAAAGAGTACACGGAGACACTTCCTTTCACAATAGCTGCAAAAAAATAAAATAAAATATCTTGGAATAAACCTGATCAAAGACATTAAAGATGTCTGCAGTGAAATTTTAAAATATTTAAAGAAAGAGATTGAAAAAGACATCAGAAGATGGAAGGACCTCCCATGCTCATGGATTGGAAGAATTAATATTGTGAAAATGACCATCCTACCAAAAGCCATTTATAGTCTCAATGCAATGCCAATCAAAATCCCAAAGACATTCTTCAGAGAATTGGAAAAAACATCCTAAGATTCACATGGAAGCACAAAAGACCTCAGATAGCCAAAGCAACCATGAGCACTAAGAGCAATGCTGGGGGGATTACTATACAAGATTGTTAACTGTATTACAAAGCTATACTCATAAAAACAAATTGGTATTGGCACAAAAATAGACCCATAGATCAATGGAACAAAATTGAAGACCCAAATATGAGTACATGCAATTTCAGCCACCTGATATTTGACACAGGGGCCAAAAACATTCACTGAAGGAAAGACAGCATGTTCAGCAAATGGTGCCAGCAAAACTGGATCTCCACCTGTAGAAGAATGAAACTAAACCCCTATCTTTCACCGTGCACAAAGTCAACTCCAAATGGATCAAAGACCTCAATGTAAAGCCCGGAACTCCAAAACTGTTAGAAGAATACATTGGGAATAACCTACAAGATACAGGTGTAGGAAAAGTGTTTCTAAACCAGACATCAATTGCTCAGAAAACAAGGTCAAAAATCAACAAATGGGACCTCATTAAACTAAAAAGCTTCTGAACATCAAAAGAAATAACCAAGGAAGTAAAGAGAAAACCCACAGAATGGGAGTAAATCTTCAGCAGCAACACATCTGACATATATCTAACTACCAGAATATAGAAACAACTCAAAAAACAAAGAATCAAGAAAGGAAGTAACCCAATTGAAAGATGGGCTAAGGCACTGAACAGAGAATTCTCAAAAGAAGAAATAAAGATGGCTAAGAAACATCTTAAAATCTGTTCAACATCACTAGTAATTAGGGAAATGCAGACTAAAACCACTTTAAGATTTCATCTTACCCCAGTCAGACTGGCTACAATCATGAGAATAAATGTTACCAAATGTTGGAGAGGATGTGTGGAAAGTAACGCTCATACACTGCTGGTGGGATTGCAAACTTGTTCAAACCTTATGGAAACCAGTGTGCAGAATGCTTAAAAATGAACATACCATTTGACCCAGTTATACTACTCCTTGGCATATACCCAAAGAACTCATCCTATTGCAGAGACACTTGTACATCCATGTTTGTTGCTGCTCTTTTAACAACAGCTAAGAGATGGAAGCAACCTAACGGTCCCTCAACCGATGAATGGAAAGTGAAAATGTGGTTCATTTGTATGATGTGGTTCATTTTTACTCAGCAGTAAAGAAAGATGAAATCATAAAATTTACAGTTAAATGGATGGAACTAGAAACTGTTAAAATAAGTGAAGTAACACAAACTCATAAAAACAAACAAACAAAAAATGGCGTATGTTCTCCCTCATATGTGGATCCTAGCACCAAATCCTTATAAGTGAGTAGGTATCCTGACATAACTACTAGGAACCAGGATAACAAAAAGAACATGGGCGGTAAAGGAAAAGAAAGACTCTGAAAGAGAGTAATAGTAGGAAACAGGCGTTAAGAAGGGAGATAGTGATAAACATGGGGTTATTTTAAGGGGAGGGGAAAGGAGGGTTATACAAGGAACCTTGGGGATAAAGGGAAAGAAGGAGCTCAAGACAGGTGGCACCATAGAAGAAGTGTAGTATTAAGGGAGAAATGGGAAAAATGGGGGCACTTTAAATGGGGAAACCATGGTAGAAAGGTTAGACAATGTGAGAGATATATAATGCCTAGCTAGTTAAAAAAAAAAGGGGGGGACCATATTAATTGAACAACCTACTGACAAATTGTACATACAACTAGCTCAAAGACTATAATACATGTCTAGGCAAGGTTTATCTGAGACTGTTTGGTCTTTGCCCAAGCTTTATCTACATAGCACATGGTAATTAAAAGTACCAGACTGGTGGAACTAACCTTCTTGGAGGCTTATATTAATTTGGTCAGAGGGACATAAAGGACAGTTTTTGCTCTTTGCCCTCATAGGTCACCTAAGTGCCAGGGGACTGTGAGCATCTCTCAAAATGCCCTGTAACTGTGGTGAGTCACCTGTCTTCTTGATCAAGGAGGCCATGGAGACCCTACCAAATGGACTTGATCCAGTGTCCAGTCTACAAAGAGGAGGGTCCACAGAGGACTCATTTCTTCCATGCTTCCAAGTGAAGCCAGCCACGGTCAAGCAGGATCTTTGACTTATCTTCATATAGATGGAACTGGTAAAAGAAAGGAGCCAGGGGCATCTCCCAAGCCCATGTGACCCCAGAGGAACAGATATGCAAATGACCTTGAGATCAAAAAAATAAATTGGTTTGTCTGGGCCAACTGTATGGTCTTAAAACCCTAAAAGGAAAGTATAACCAAAGATTAAATGGATCAGTATATTTCTTTAAGAGTCCATGTGTGTAGCTAAAGGCTACATAACAAGAAACAATGCCAGATAGGAGATACCTTCCTTAGAGTTGTTGGCCATGGTGGCCCAAGAGACTCCAGGATAGTAACCGAGCATAGAACTGGGAAAATGATCAGCAGACCCCAATCTTCTCTAAAGGAATATTGCCAACTGATTGCTACTAGATGAGGAAGAGCTGATATTCCTAAAACAAAGACCTCTAGATAGGCTGACTAGATTCAGCTGATGGACAAGCACTGGAGGAACGGCTGGGAGTACTAACAACACAGTGGACAGTAACAGGGATGACAGAGTATATGGGCTCCAGTGAGCAGGGTGGCTGTGGGAGGGTGCCATTTGGGATGTGGGTATATAGATGAATAAGATTTTTTGGGATGTTCTGTATGATATACACACAAAAAATCAACAAATAAAAACGAGTTATATTTGAGGAAGAAGCATACAAATATGCTTCATGTTAATTAGTAAGAGGTGAAAAACATTACCATTGAAATCTACCTGATGACTTTATATCCATGCTCAGGTGCCAAGGATCTCAGAAAGTAACTGACTGGGAGTAGTAATAATCAGACACAAAGAGATTAGAGACTCATGTGCAAACGTCTGAGTGTTAGTAGCATTAAAAATGAGTTTTTCCGTATGAAACTATTTTAAAATGAAATTGAGATCTTTTTTAAAGATTAAAACCTCATTCAATTTTATGTCTTATAGGGTTTATACTGAGTTCAATATTGAATTGCCAGTTTATTAATTCAACTGTGAACCTAAAATTTTAAAGCCAATTTTGAAAGAGATACATCTTTGCTCTGAAAATTGTTATTGAATGTGTTAACACTGTGATGAAATGCTTCTTCTAATCATGTTGTTATTAAATAATTTTTTTAAAGAACACAAGCAATATCAACTATGAGGATAATACAGTGGTTCACAACTTGACTTGCATACAGCAATTATATAGGAAAATGTGTTTGTTTTTAAAACAGGTTCTCACGTAACCCAGCCTGTTCTTGAACTAGTTACATAGTTGAGTTTTAGAGTACTCAGATCCTGACCCAACAGTCACTTCTAGGGTGGTAGTTGAGAAGAGGCAGGGTGTGCTACCAAGCATGTTAATGTTTTAGGGTAATTTTGGCTCTGCTCTTCCCAGCTCTCATGTTCTGGGATTGCAAGTACGTGCCATCACACCTACTCTGTAGTCCTTGGGACTGAACCCAGGAGTTGATGCATACTGAACACACACTCTACCAACTGAGCTACAGCCCCAGCCCAGGAAGCTTTTAAAAATCCTGCAACAGGGCCTGGAGAAATGGTTTAGTAGTTAAGAGCGCTGGCTGTTCTTGCAGAAGACTCAGGCTTGAACCCCAGCACCCACATGGCAGCAAACAACCGTAACTCCAGTTCCAGGAGATTCGATGTCCTCTTGTATGCTCCATGGGTGCTACAAGACGTGTGCACTTACATATATGCAGGCACTACACTCATTCGCATGAAATAAAAATAAATAAATCAAAAAATATTATTTTTAATCCCAATACTTTCACTTGACAACAGTGATACTTTGGGGGTGAGAAGCAGGCAATGGTGTTTGTTAAAGCTCTCCAGATGATTCCAATCTCTAGCTAGGTTTGAGGACTACTGAGCTGTGGCTATGAGTCATCTATGCTCACTGAAGGAAAGAGGAGGGAAAGAGAAACAAACCACTGAATTCAGCAGTCTGTCCTGTCCCTCATTAGGTGATACTAATGGCCTAATGCCCTGGCTGCCACTGTCTGCTTGACGACATAAACCCATCACACCATCTCAGAATTGTATTTCTCATTTTTCCATAGCACTGGCATACTGCTGACATTTTATAAATGCTAAACAATGACCATGGCTTGTTGTCAGTTAACTCTTTGTGACAGCCACTGCCACAGAGCTGGATATCAGTCGAGAGGCTCTGTTTAGCAAATTCCATTTGGCCATCAAAGCTACTGGTCAACCCAAGTTTAGCACAGACTCTAGGGGAGTCATAATGCATGTAGGAGGTCAGCAGAAGCAGTTCCTGAGATGCCCCTTCTTATTCTTCTACTCCATAGTCTTTTTAGAAGTAGCCCAGAGCTCCCCCCTCCCACCTCCTCTTGTAGCCATCCACCCCTCCTCATTGCCATCCATCATGTGCTGTGCTATGATCTGAACTGTGAATCTGGCACACTCTCTCCAGGAAGCTGGTCCTTGGATTTTTCTCTCTCACAAAAGACATTCTCAAGTTACCAGTTCTGAATGTTTGGGGGTCGTTGTCACAAATGGAATATTGTAAAGTAAGCAAGATTGGGGAATTCTCTAGGTGTTGATAAGAAAAAAAAACAAGATTCAAAGCCATGAGAAAATTACATTTTCAATGTCATACACAATGACCTTTAATTGTGGGAGCTAAGAATTATTCCACGTCCAGACCCTCATGTATCTATCAAAAATCTTTACATTATAAAATCCAACCTTCTGCTTTGTTTTAATAATGTCTTTAGGCTTCCACTGGGAATTTCTTCAATACACAAAGATGTTAATTGGAGAACACGAAAAGTATTTGAAGGACTTCATGACCCCTAATTATTCTTTGGTAAAGTTGAAAATTTTTTCTTAACATATTAAAAAATGTGTGTACCTCATTTTGCTTGAGGAAATTTGTTGTAGCCATAATTTTATCAACACGAGGCTATCATGCATTAGAAAAAAAACTGAACAAGAATGTCCTGTCAGAGGTGGTGTGAGAAGACAACTTAATAAGGGCAAGAGAAATGTAAATCTCTGGTGAATGCAAGTAGGTAATGTAGTGAATTACACCACAGATTAAAGAATTAAGGAAAACCCAATAAAAATCTGGCTTTTCATTAAAGGAAATACTTTCTTCTTTTCATACATACACACACACACGCACACACACACACACACACACACACACACACACACACAAAGGCTCAACATTTGAAGCTTTTCTTCTTGAAAGTATAAGGTATAATTTCTTTAATATGCATCTTATCATACACATATTATCACTCAGAGCCAGTTGAGAAGAGATGGGTGTATTACAAAACATGTTAATGTTGGGGGATAATTTCGTGCCTAAAGTTTCTTATTATATTAATTTGAACTGGGAAGATGCAATTATTGTGCAGTAATAAAGGACTATTGTGTTGAAGGATCACTTCTTCATTATCTGGTGTTGGGTTTATTTTTATTGCCACTTTATACAAATTGTATGATGAGATTTGTAGCACATGAACACATAATTCATACAAATCTGTTAATTGCACTCTTTGTAATGACAAATAACTGCAGAAATTAAACACCCATAAACAAGAAATATTTTAAATAAATTACAGTGCATCTAGTTGAGATATTGGCCCCTGTTAAAATAATGTTTTACGAAACTTTCCTTAAAATACAGAGATATGAGAATGATATAGTTTAGAATATAATTTTTTTATAAAATACAATCATTTGTGGGACAAAAAAAGGGATTAGCTATGTGTCTGTAACTGACGTGCAAAAATAAATTAAAACAACAATAATTATGAGGGAGTTGACCAAGAAATAAATTTTTTAGTGTTTTGTTGTCTGTATTTCTGTTTGAAATACTTCAACCTTGATAATTTGGTATATATGAGCACATCCAATGTTTTTACTTTATTCTTACATGTTGGAGGATATTAGGTAATATTTGAAGAGCCTTAATCAACAAGTTGCTGGCATGTGAATTGTTGATTAGCTCATGAGCACGCAACAGCAGTGATTACCTACATAAGTCCTGTGTAAATAGAGATGTGAAAGTAGAATATCTCCTTGGGAGGAAGGAGGTCAGCAGGAGTGAGAGATGGATGAAAGAGCATAATGGGGGCAGGGGGTGGGGCTGGAGCGATGAGCACTGGCTGTTCTTGCAGAAGACCCAGGTTGGAATCTCAGCACCACACGGAGGCTAACAATCATCTGTAACTCCAGTTCTAGGGGATCCAATGCCCTCTTCTGTCCTCCATGGGTACTGCACAACAGAGTGTATACACATGCAGGTGTAACACTCATACACATAAAATTAAATAAATACAAATTTTAAAAAGAAAAAGGATAATGGGATAAATATAATGACAATGCATTGTATACATATACAAAACTTACAAATGAATTAAAAACTAAAAATTGATTAGGCAATCATCATGACATACACCCACAGTCCTAATTACTTGAGTAAGTGAATCGGGAAGATAACTTTGAAACCACAAGTTTAAGCCCGGCCTGGGCAATATAGTGAGATCTTTTGTCAAAAAAAAAAAAAAAAAAAAAAAAAAAAGCATTGCCTGAAAATCTATATTCAAGAGCACCCTAATATAAACATGTCATCAAACTTTCTTTATCATCAATAGTAGAGGTCAGCCTAGCTTTAAAAAAAAGTTTTACTCATTTATTCATATATTTAACAAATACTTAGAGAAGATTCTGGGGCTAGAAAGATGGCTCAACAGTTAAGAGCACTGCTCTTGCAGAGGACCCAGATTCAATTCCCAGCACCACATGGTGGTTAGCAACCATCTGTAATTCCAGTTCCAGTGGATCCAATGCCCTCTTCTGGCCTCTGCACTGACAGCACTGCACAGCATGGCTGCACCTACCTACAGGTAGGCAATACACTTATATACATAAAATAATAAGAAGAAAGAAGATAGAAGATTCTTACCTTATAGTAACAATATATTTTAAATTTTCTCTTGATAAGATCATGTTTGACTTTGCTCTTAACCATTAAAGATTAAATAGTACCTGACACTCACCCCAACATAAACAATTAGAAAATTAAACATAAAATAAATAATAGTTAATACACATTAAAAATCAGGGAGCCCGAATAACGATGGAAAGTTATTTGATGTTTACAAATAAGGTTAATAAGTATGGTGACCTCTGAAAGTACCCCGACTTTCTTCACAGAGGTAGTTTCCAGACAACAGCACAGAAAAGTAAAAACCCCTCACAAGCTACAGTGGTCTTGATGAATGAGGAAGATAAAGAGGAGAAGGAGGCAAATGAAATTTTCAGGCGGACTACTGGGTAAGAAGATGCTAGTCAAGAGTTCAGGAGCTCTGCAGAGGAGTCGTCTAAAGATAGGAACTCTACAATACACCCATGAGCTCAGTGATTCTCAGGACTCACTCAGGGCCAATGACATCTAAGCTCCAGCCAGCTAATGAGGACACTTCATGGAAGCCCTGGCACAATCCATAGTCAATCCAGAGGGTCATGCCTTAACAAGGGGCTAGCCTAGACCTACACGAAGGGCCCCACATTAACAGATTAAAAACAAACATCATAGCAATCATGCTAGCTCCATTGCCTGATGAAATAATATTCTAAATTCTAGAAAGATGAAACTCTGATTCTTGATGTATCTGGTATTCCATTAAAAAAAAATTCAAAGACATCCAGAGACGGAGAAAACTGTGACTGATCAGTCACAAAGAAAAAATTAATCAAAAGCAAGAAGTTCACAGTAGGATACAAAGAAAAACATGAGTAAATGAGGAAAGAAATGGAATCTGCAGAAAAGAACTAATTAGGACTCTTAGAAATGAAATGTACAGTGTTAGAAATGTCAAATTCTTTGTATGTGTTGGACATCAGGTTAGACACAGCCATGACTTGAAGCTCTTGTAAAATAAACCATCTAAACTGGATTATAGAAGAGAAAAGGCCTGAGCAAAATAAGCAGACACTTTTTTATTTATTAGACAACATCAAAGCCTCTAAGATACATGGAATTAAATACTGAAATTCAGGAATCAGACTTAAAGGGTTGGCCCCAAATTTTCAAATTTATAAGAATTATAAACCCAAAGAGGCTTAAAGTGTTCATCTAATCAGTCTCATTACAGTGCCAATGCTAAAATCAGTCTTATTCTTAAGTAGTACATTCAAAAAAGAAAATTGAAAACAATACTGATTTCCCATCATAAATAATTCAAGCCAAAGACAATAGAATGATATGCTTAAAATGTGTATGTATATGGATATGAAATGAAGAATTATAAACCCAAAGAGGCTTAAAGTGTTCATCTAATCAGTCTCATTACAGTGCCAATGCTAAAATCAGTCTTATTCTTAAGTAGTACATTCAAAAAAGAAAATTGAAAACAATACTGATTTCCCATCATAAATAATTCAAGCCAAAGACAATAGAATGATATGCTTAAAATGTGTATGTATATGGATATGAAATGTATATCCAATGGAAATAATAACTCCAAAAGAAAGAAAAGGAAGACTTTCAGATACAAAATACCACAGAGAAACGCAGAGGTGTCCTAGCAGGGCTATGCAACTGTAAATGGTGCATGAGGTTCACGTGATTCACGTGAAAGAATACCCCGTGAAAACCAAAATCTTCCCAAGGAATAATGAGAGCTGGGCAAAGTTAGTATATGGACAATGTATGACATATTTTATATTAGTTTCATTTGTTAAAATTTAAAAATAAGATGAAGCATTATCTGATAATAACATAGAGGTTGTGACATAAATAAAATAATCAGAAGATAATATCAATTTATAATAGTGACATGGAAGTTATAACATATGAAGAAAGCTAATGATAAAAATAGCAAAAAAAATTAGAAGAAATGAATATACACAGCTCTAGAGCCATAGTTTTCATATATGAGGGCATGTGATATATGAAGGTAGGTTATGATAAACAGACAAGAAAAACATCTTAAAGTAGATCAATAAGTTAACTACTAGTGACAAAATGATATAGTAATGAATCATTTTTCATTACATGAAGAAACAAAGTACCAAGAGGCAAAAAAGAAGTTGAAGAAATGATCACAGCACTAAGTTCAGGTGCTACGTTATTGTCTGAGGTCTGTGTTGTATGTGGTACCTGTCAGCTCTGCAGTGTGTGATTTGCTGTGCTTACTTTGCTTTTGCTAACTGTATATTCATTTTTATCTGCAAGTTAGTATTTGGAATCTTGACTTGGTTTATTTTTTTCCTTAAGGAGAGCACTCAGAATTATTTATGCTTTAAGCTACATAAGACCCTTAAATAAGAAATTGCTGGAAGGCTGTGAGAACTAAAACATGGTGAATGGTTAGGCTTTCAAAGAAGGCTGTGTGATGTTTTTCATGTGCTCTTACTAATACGTTTTTTATATATGACAAATTGGGTCTAAGCCTTGTTTTAAATAGGAGGCTGAAGGGGAGGCAATGAAAGCAGGGAAACTACATGATTTATCCACCAAACCAAGACACTTTCAAGAGTGCTAGCCTCACAAACTTAACAGGAAACAACGTAATAGACACAAAAGAAGTCTGTTCCAAGCAAACTGAAGCAATCACCCCTCACCTGCCTCTAAATAAAGAACATTACAAAATAGAATTCAAAATCAAAATAAGATATTAACTAACCTTCAAAATAGGAGTTTAACATTTCACATGAGCAAAGTTGCAATAGTTGAAATTTATGTGTATATATTATAGATCCACATGCATATATAGAGAGAATATGTGTACATGTGTTTGTGAATGTGTTCATATGTACAAGTATATGAACAAGTACTAACAAGCATAAACTTTTATGTATGTGGATTTATGTTTATATGTATATGTACATGTATAAAAACAAACTGTTAGGAACTGTTTATGAATGTATGTATGCATATATATATTACTTTTTCAAAATTAAAAATAAAATCTACTGAAGAGCTTTTTAAATTTATTTTATTTATCATTTTTATTTTTATGTGTATGAGTGTATTACCTATATGTATGTAAGTGCACCCATGTTGTATAATGCCCATGGAGGTCAGAAGAAGGTGTCGTATCCCCTGGAACTCGAGTTACGAAAGTGAGTGCTGGGAACCAAAGGCAGATCCTCTGCAAGAGCAGCCAGTGTTGTAAACCAGTGAGCCATGTCTCCAACCCCTGATGAGCTTTTTTAAAGTAACTAGATGGTAATTTCAGACATATGATCTTTAGAAACAACTGAAGATGAAGTTTTAGGTTTTTTTTCGTACTCAGAAGATTAAAAACATCCAAGAACAATCTATGAATTTTCTTGTGACTATGATAAAATACCTTACAAAGCAGCTTAAAGAAGGAAGCATTTATTATGCCTTACAGTTCAAGAGACTACAGCCCATCGTGGTCGGGGAGCTATGGAGGCAGTAACTTGAGGCAGTGGTCACACTGCATCTGCAATCAGGAAGCAGAGAACAGGAGTTCGACTCGCTTTCTCCCTTTTACTCAGTTTGGGACTCCAGCCCAAGAAAAGGTATCACCTCTATTGAGGGTCTTCCTGCCTCAGTTAACCTAATCTAGATAGCCTCTCCCAGATAAGCCCAGAGATTTGTTTTCATCATGATTCTAAATCCCATCGAATTGGCAATTAACCCTAACTATCACACGCAGACTGAAGGTTTTCTTTAGGTAGATAATTGAGTTCCTTGTGGTTTTTGTCCTCCTTACAACATTCAGTTTTCTGTCATTTGGCACAGTAAGAAAACTGACAATCGCCATGCTTCCTCAAAACCCCATTAAAGCAGAGGTGAGAACAGAGGCAGAGTGAAGAATCCTGCAGGCAGAAAGTACATTCCATGTTTTTTGTGTCTTCTCTCAGTTCACAGACTTTTGTTCTATCACTAACAAACCGTGAAAGGATTCTATTTCAGGAACGCGAAATTCCCTTCGTTATAATACCATGAAATAAATAAACAACTAGAATGATTCCTTAGACTCTAGAATTTGATGCCAAACAATTGACATAAAATCATCAAAATTTGTACTTTGTAATTTTTTTAGTTTGGCTTTTAAAAATCTGAATCATAACTAATTCTCTGTGTCTGTTTCCTATTTGGAAAGAAATCCATCACCTCACGTTTCCCCAAAGAGTTGCCAGTGGCCTTCCATCAGGAGAGATTCTGGGCACCTAGGTCAGTCAACATCCAAATTCAAGGTGACAGCAGAGTCATTATGAGAAAACATAGACTAGGTATGACTTCACAGCCCAGTCTCTTCTTGATTTCTGGTCTGATAGGTATAAACAGGAGTGAAGAAAGAAGATGTGAAACACAGAGGAGGCAAAATTGCTTCATTGCTTTGTATCCATGACGAGATTATCATTTAAACAATGTTTAAAGCAAAGATTCCTTTGCCTGTGGCTAAGGGAAAATGTAATTCAAAAATAGTATTCTCTTAATAGAAGTTGAAATGTAGTAAAAAAAAAAATTCTGATTTTTTTTTGAGGATTTAGTAGAAAGGTTTGGAGCTTATTTCCTGTTTTGTAATATTTCTTAGTTCAGTTGTCCTCTTCCCAACTGTTCAAAACAATCCTGAAGAGACGATTTCTATAGAATAAGTGAATGACTAAGTATGTGAAAGAACTTCAGGGCTTTGGGAGCACAGGTCACTGGGCCTGGATGACAGCTTGCACACCTGCACAAGGCCATTTCTCTTACACGTTCACTCCTCTTCTTTTTGGTCACTATTCATCTCCTGCCTCAGAAGTTAATGAGATTCTGTACACAACAGTCCAAAGCTCATACACTAATGTTTTTATTTCATGATCCTCTTTTGTCTCTGACTCTTCTCCCATTCCCCTTCCCTTACCTCTAGTGGCCTATGTTGACATATATAAAACAAGCCTCTCAAGCATCATATTTATATACATGCAGCTAGATATGTAGTCTTGAAATATATTTAAGAGGGTATCAAATTGTACGCATTATATTATACTGTATTTACATTTCACTTTTAAGTTTTTTGTGTTTTCATTTTTAACTTTACATTGGTCTCTAGTTCTAGCTATGCTGCTATTTGTCAATGTAGTCGGTTAATTCCGAGAGCAGCAGTGTATTATGGTGACACCATAGCTAAAGACCTGAATCTCCTTGAAGACAGTCATCCATTACACACAGAATCTCAAGAACGATGAGCTTCCTCCAGCATGTCTCCCTGGGAATACATTCCTGAGTTTCTCACATAACCAAATGGGTTAGTGAGATCTAAAGTACATCTCTATTTAATGTCACTAGGCCTGAAATTGTATGTCTTGTGAGTCTATGTCCAAGCTTCTCAAACAGTGGAATGGGTCAAGAGTGCATCCATATTAGCATCATCAGTAGTCACCCAGGGCATTCCCTAAGTGACTATACTTGAGGATTCCTTCCTTCACTACTTCCCCATCCTCAACATGAGGATCACTTCTGTGACCTCTGGCAAAGTTAATGATATTTATAAACTGACTTTGTATTTCCTTTGCACATCTCTTTACACATATTCAACATTTGATTTTCCCTTCTCTAAATTACCACATTCATCTTCTTTGCCTAATTTCTATCTTCTTCCTTTCTTCTTTTATGTTCATTTGGTGTTTGCTCTACAGTCTTGATATTTAAGTTCTTCTTATATTTCTTCTGATGTCTTCCCCTAGTCTCTTATGTATCTTAACTTGGTTATGGGAAACTGTTAGGCAAAAATAATAATAATTTGTGATAAAAGTCAAATGCATGAAGGTTTCACTGGGTGGTTGATAACTGGGGAATCTGATTGTTTAAATCCTTCCACATTCTAAGATTATAAAGATACTCTTGCTTGTTTTACTTTATTTAGCTTTTATCTTCAGCATTTAAGTGTTTAACTCTGAATTCTATAGGATGTTAAGAATAATGCAATCATAGCTTCTTTCCTTTTCATAGAGGGACAATTTCCCAAACTTCTGTTAACAATTCACCCTATCATTTTAATGCCACTACTGACTTGTAATGCCATGGCTATCATATACCAAATGCCCATGCATGTGACTTTATTTCTGGGCCCTCAGTTAGCTCCCTTCTGAAATACTATCATACTGCTTTTATTTTTTTATTTTTTGTAATACATTCCAAGGGTTCATTTGTCATGCTCCCCGGGTTTTTCTCTTTCAAAGTTTGTACTTATTTATAAAAGACTTTTATTATTCCATATAAATTTTCAGAAGGCCATACAAATATCATGAAAGTATCATGCAGGAATTCCGAGAGTAGAAGTAAATTCAAGATTTGTTTGGAAGATAAATTAGATCTTTCTTATGTTAGGTGATCTCATGCTTACAAATACTGTATCTCTTGACTTATTTATGTCTTTGTTTTACCAGCTTTAATAGTTTTATGAAAAATTCTATTTACGTTCTTCCTTATGTTCTGTTAAGTTTATTCCTGAACATTTTATATTTTCTGTTGCTGTTAGAAAAAGTAATTTATTTCATTTTCTAGTTAGTTGTTATTTTGTAGAAGAATGCTACTGATTTTTATATGCCTAAATTGTCCTCTTTGTTACTTATGTAAATGCTTCATCTGTCCATTAATATCTCTCTCTCTCTCTCTTTCATAGTAAATGGACCATTGACATTTCTACTGCCTTTAAATCCCTTAATTTTTTTCATCTTTTCCATTTTTTTTTAATGTTTTCGAGACAGGGTTTCCCTGTAACCCCAGCTGGCCTGGAACTCACTATGTAGACCAGGCTGACCTTGAGCTCACAGAGATCTGCCTGCCTCTGCCTTCCAAGTTCTGGGAATAAAGGTATGTTCCCATTCTTAATCCTTTATTGAGGCTCTCACAAAGAGTTCCTCCTCTACCCCATCATCTACTCACCCCCAGTATGTCAGTTACATTCATTTTAAAGCACCTCACTCATGCGTTCCATCCTTATTCCAAACACAGACTTGATGTCAAACAATGTAAAGCCATTACCTTACAGGGCTCGTTCAGAAACCTCGACCCACAAAATTGTGCATTAAAACAACCTCTGTTATTAAAGGTGCTACTAAATTGAACAGTTTGCTACATAATAGTAGATATATCATTGTAAGATAGCAGTACCGATGTTCCTACACTGAGAGATGACACAAATTGCAATCAAGATTTGAAAGTAAAATTGTTTCTAGAGCTGGTTTAATGTAGAGATTTAGAAGATATTAAAAGAAGCCTAGAGTGACTCCAGTGTGGACCTTACTGATTCTCACCACACACAGCATTGTAGAATCCTAACAGAGAAATGCATGTCTCCCAGGGGACAACTCATCTGCAGGGACCACTGGGAGGTTCTTCTGATCGTAGTGTTGCAGCTTATTTATTAACTGAAGTAGCTAGCCTCATTATGAATACATCAAAATATGCTTGGCTTTGCTCTTTCAATTCTCAGAGTGATTTTTAAAACACCTTTTTGATATGCTAAGAGCCTCTAATAAGGACAGAAAACATTAGTTATAAAAAAACATTAGGCTGTATAAAGAACATCTATCTCTTTTGTTCTTAGTTACCAGACTACCATAGGGATTACAGAATGGATTTTCATTCAGCAGCGGGGCTCACTAAAGAAGGCAGCAACTATTTACTGACCTTGGAGAACACAAACATGTATTTGTCTTCAATTTCCCCCAACTTTACAAAATTCAAACTCTGGTTGCCTGAAAGACAGTACTGAATAACAATGCAACAGGAAAGGGCCCTGAGTCTTTAGACTTTGGAGGACTTTATACAGCAAAAGACTGGAAGAACCATGGGGAAATTTCGGTTGGTGTGTTTGTCTCCTCTGTACCTTCAGTTTCCTCATCCATAAGAAGATATTTCTCAGCGTCAATGTGAAACCTTGTTTCTAAATCACCTGATATGCGGCAGCACTGAAAAAAGGGTATCTATCACATTTACCATTACCATTAATAAAGTGGGGGTGACCCTCAGGAACCACACAACAGGGTTAAAATACAGCAATCATGAAAAGAAAGCACTTTGACATGATGTCACTCCCAAACCAATCAGCCTGTAGATTAATTAGGAAACAACCAATAACAAAAACAGAAATAAAATAATGAAGTCGCTTGGGATACAGAGTAGAATCAGATTAGGTAAAGTACTCCAAAAGAGTCAAGGATGGAAAGAGTTTGTGTAGCAGTACATCTGGTTCTGATAAACCATCCAATTTGCCACACCTTAAAGACCAGTGTGGCTACACAAATAGCCATGAGAAATCTTTTGGTAAATAGAAATAGAAGTGAAATGGGAGAGAGATTGCCATCAAGAACATTAAGATGGCCCAGTAGGTAAAGGCACTTGCCACTAAGCCTGATGGCCTGAATTGAATTCCTAGAACTCACATGGTGGAAGGAGAGAACCAACTCCCACAAGTTGTCCTCTGACCTCCATATACACATGTACATGGGCATATACTCACACACATACACACAATAAATTAAATCAATAAATGTACAAAATTCTAAAAATAACTCCCCCTGGAGAGAGCACTCAGCATTTGAAAGAATACTTTGATAAGTGAAGCAGACATGGTCACTTTATCTGAGATGCTCCTGGCTCCCACCTCCTGTGTCTTTATGCAGCTGCACCTCAGATTCAATGGCATTTGCCCCTCAGGGGC
This sequence comes from Nannospalax galili, assembly GCF_000622305.1. Classification (NCBI taxonomy): domain Eukaryota; kingdom Metazoa; phylum Chordata; class Mammalia; order Rodentia; family Spalacidae; genus Nannospalax; species Nannospalax galili. The sequence continues at coordinate 656,092 of NW_008360326.1, forward strand.
ACAGCAGTACCTTTTGGGGGAACTACTCTCAGGCAACAAGAGTTCTATATCTGTACATGGAGAAAGTCCCAAGCAAACGAGCATGTAGAAATGACAGCAGTGTCGGAGCATGGACATCCAGTTGTCTTGACTCAAGTCACAAACTGTGAGGTATCATCATAGTCATGGGATCAGTGGTTTAGGACTTCACCTGAGGTTGCACATTTCCTTGGTTCTTCCCTTCTGTATTCTGCTTCCCTTGTTCCTTTCCAGTTTCTCATAGGAGTGCTTTATATAAATTCTTTATGTAAGAGTCCTCATCTCAATTTGCACTTGGGGAATCCTACCAAGACGAGTCACTAATGCACCCTCCATAACCTGAAAGCTATATAGAAGATAATTCTCTCTGCTTCCTAAAAACTTTGAGTCCAGTTAAAGATCCTTCATTTTGGTAGGTTTAAGAACAAAAATGCCATAGTAGTTACTGAGAAAGAGCGGGTGACTTGTGACAGAATCACCACCCCCCACATACACACACACACACACATATATGTATAAACCATTTCCTCTGTGAGGTAAGCAATGCCTATGTCACATTCTAAGATATTCGTACACCAAGTAGTCTTTTCAAGTATTAAACCAAGTGCTGAGTTCTTCATTGGGATGGGCACAAAGCATAAACAGGTTGGTCTTGCCATCTAATGTAGGAATAGAGCATAAGGATACACCTCATTCTGGTTGTTCATAAAAAACATAAGATTTTTAGCTTGCGATCAGTAAGACAGAATAGGAAAATGACAGAAATATTATTAGTCTAGTCCTAATCCCTTTGTTCTCTGCCACCATCAGCCCTTTACACAAAATGTTCAAGTCATCTGTGCCAAGCATCACGTTCTGGTACTCAGAATCTAACATAATTAAAACATTTCCTTTTCTCCTATGCTCAGTGATCAAATGCTACCTCTGTCATCCTGACTCCCTGACGGCTCTTTTCCCACCTTCCCTCACTCTTCTTCATTTGGATGTCCTCTCTTTTCCTCATAATTGAAGGCGGATGTCATCTGGAAAAAACATGCACTCTCTATTTTCAGAGGCTCTGTCATCAACACAGCTGTCTGGCATCCCATCGATGCCCACCGCTGTCAGTTAATACAGGAACACAAACCTTCCATGACATTATGCAAATGTGTAACCTTCCCTGGAGACTTTCTGCCTGGATGCCAATGTCTAAGTTGCACCAAAATAGCATGCTGTCCATATAGACAGCTGTAACCTACACTAATGTGTGTCACAAAACAAGGAAAAATTATCTTGACCTCATTTGCTAAGGGAATCTACAATTTCTAGATTGAAGTAGCATTCTAGACACAAAGGTCTCATAAGGGAAAAAAATGCTTTGGGGAACCCTATAATCCATAGCATCTTGGAGAAGCATTCAATAGAAGTAAACTTTAAAACTCAGTGAATGGAAATTCTAGCCCTACTATTTCAAAAGGAAGTGTATGCATTTCATGATCCATCCCACACCCAACTGGAAGGGAAGCAGAGGAGGTCTATTCTGATCTAGTCAAGTTCTTCCCTCCTCCCTTCTCTACTCTGTTCTCTGCAGGTTCATCAAGCCAGTGCTAGTAATCTGGATGCACTAAATGCTAAGGTGTGAGATGTACATTGGTTTACCACCCTATCAAACTTACTGAACTTAACTCTTCATGGCCATTTTAGTTTTCAACACACCTAGTGTTGCCTTCTGTGTTTTCCTCCTTTCATTCAACATCTAGTTTATCACTATTGACTGTGCTCAGCACTTTCTAAGTCCTAGGACAAACATTATATTAATTCAAACATGACTGATTCTCAAAGAGCTTTCAATCTACACACAGAGAGAATCAGTGAGAGACTCTGAATTGTTTTGGTGATCCAAAAGTTTTTCAGGGAAAAGGTAACATTATAAGCAAAGATGGAGAAGGAGATAATTTCTTTTTTGAAGTTATAACAATTAACCACAGATGTTGAAGCTTCAAAATATACAGAATTTACTACCATCAAGCTTTGTAGGCAATTTAGAATCTGTCTTAAAGGACCTAAAATTTTAAAAATCAGAAGGGGGATGGGTGGGGTGGTCCACACTTTTAATCTTAGTACTCAAGAGGCAGAGGCAGGTGGAGCCTTGTGAGATTGAGGCCAACTGGGGCTGCAGGAAGACCCTGTCTCAAAAAATAAATTATATATAGAGGAATAAAGTGGAAATGTGGAGAATCTGGCCTGGTAGAAGGCCTTTTGGATTTAGTGTATGTCTCCAAAGCCAATCATACCTGGACTTCATTCTTACGTGGATGATCACAGCCTTAAATTTTGCAGTATATTTGATTGACCTACACTACAGCCAGTCCTGTCCCTGAATCATTAACAGATCCTTGGTTCTATGAAGAGCCTGAGTCCATGTGATTCAGGGGAAGCTGGACTCCTCCTCCACCAGGATAAATCTTGTGTAGTATAAACTAATCGTGGCCACTGTATTACCTTCCTCAGCGACTGATGGCATAATTGACCCAACAGTGTAGTTCTAACTACTGAAATGTGATGGCAAATCTGCTGGGCTTACTTATAGGAGAGCTTTCTAATCTCTTTTAAAGAAGGAAATATTTTTCCAGGTACTGGAATTTGCTGTGTAATATCTGCAACCAACTTGTGTTGATGCCAGGACAATTGTGAGAAAAACCAGTATGCTGAACATAGCTGGGCCAAAGGATGGCACGAACCAGACGTCATGTGGGAATGCTACTGAGGGCGGCATGGGCTTGATTGCTTCACTCATAGGAAAGAAATACTGTGGCTTTTTTGTTTTCAAAGCCAGAGTAGCAGGAAAACAAGCAAGAACTGAAAAAAGAAGAGAACAGATGAGCACAGTGAAGAGCTAAGGGAGCAATGAACAGAACGGAGGCAACAATCATATCTGTACAGCCAGTCCCAGTAGGCAGGTAGCAATAGAGGAACACAGGAAAGGAGCAAGGTACACCTGCTTCAGACCCCGAGGGCCTTGCTAAGAGCACACCCTTCCAGCCAGCCCAGAAATCTGCAGAGTGTTTAGTGGAAAGAAATATTTTTCTAAAAATGAAAAACTCCACTCACTACCTAGACAACCTCAAACAGAGCCACTGTATTTTAGTCACCTTTCCTGTCACTGTGACCAAGTATCTGACAAAAAAAAAAAAAAAAAAAAAAAAAAAAAACTTAAAGAAGGAATGATTTATTTTCCTTACATTTTAAGAGGTTTCAATCCATCATTGAAGGGAGGATGTAGCAGAGGTGCTCACATCATGGTGGACAGGAAGCAGAGAAGAACCAAGAGAAAAGGGACCAGGGCAAGAGACAGACTCTAGGACATAACCCCAGTGAGCTACTGCCACCATCCAGGCCCCATCCTCCACAGCTCTACCAGCTCTCAATAGTCTGTTCAAATTCTGAATCCATCAGTAGATTCAACCATTCACTGGGTCAATGATTAAGTCAGACCCCTCATGATCAGTTGTCTCTGGCACCCTGATGGATTACAGCAGAACCAGAGGTATGTCTGACTAACCTCCTAGGTGCTTCTTAATCCAATCAAGTTCACAATCAAGATTGACCATCACACACTGAAACTCTGTTACTTTGTAGCAAAATCTTGGGTTTATAGTGAATGGGCAAAGTGATTTCTAGTTATTTTATAACAAGCTAAATTCTATCAATTCAGATTTTGATTAACTTTGATTACACAATTAAAAATGGCATGTGTAGAGGATGGAGAGATGGCTTCATGGTTAAAAGCACTGTCTGCTCTTCCAGCGGACCCAGGTTCAGTTCCATCTGTAACTTCAGTTCCATGGATCTGATGCCCTCTTCTGGCCTCCACAGGCACTGCACACAAGTGGCACACTTACATACATGCAGACAAAATACTCACACACATAAAATAAAAATAAATCAATCAAAAAAATTTAGTTAAAAAAGTGGCACATGGAGTGATAGCATCTGGTAATTCAATACGATAAACAAGTGTAACGAGGCAAAAAGCAGAGATGAGAAGAATCTGTGAGGGCCACGTTAATCTTAAAACTGAAACCTGCCACTATTACACAAGTCAAATACAACAATTCAGGGACTAGCAAGATGGCTCACAGGTTAAGAGGACTTGCTCCTAGCACCTACATTGGGTGGCTTACAACTTCCTGTAACTCTAGTTCCAGGAGATCTGAAGCCCTCTTCTGGCCTCCGTGGGCATCCACATATGTGGTAGACATACAGAACACACACATACAAGTAAGCAAAGATAAAGATAATTTTTTTAAAAAAATACGATAATTTAATTGGAAAAAGGTTTTGTTGATAATATTTGACTTTACTAGAATATGCCTTATAGATTAGGTTGGGAAGAACCAATCGAGCTATAAAAATTATGTCAACTAAAGCCAGCAGGAAGGAAAAGTAATTTGGCCACAAATGTTAACATGATTCTCAGCAAAAAGTATAGAAAAATTATCCTCTTCTACATACTGATAAATGAATACATGTTGTGTTTTATGTATTCTGTTTAATAACATGCAGTTTCTAAATGTCCTGATATTGTCTGAACGTTCAAGGAAGTTTTAAGAAGCTTTAAGTATTTATGAAGAGAATTTAGGAAGCTATCACTCTGTTCAACATAATATTTTCCAATCGGCCCATTTCACAGGCTAAGATGCAATCTACTCTAATGACTGCTTTTTCCTTGGCAGAGATCAGTGAATTACCTTCTGAGGAAATTTAAACAAAATGAGGTCTCGTAGGTGTCCATTTGCTGAAGTACCAGAGTTTCACATGTTTCATCAAAGATAATCTTAAATGTGTATAAGGTTTTCTCATAACATGAAAATACATTTGCATTTTGTATTATCCTGTCTATGCTAGCGACTCAAAATACATACTTGTTTGGGTTTTAATATTTGGGATTGATCATGTTCACATCTCCATGGCTGCACAGATTTAAAAAAAGAAAGAAAGAAAGGAAAAAAGAAAGAAAGGAAGGAAGGAAGGAAGGAAGGAAGGAAGGAAGGAAAGAAAGAGAGAAAACTAGGATTTAGAGCATTTCTAAATAGCCCCATGAGTACAATGTAGAAGTAAGATTTATTTCCCTATTTACACATTCTTTGTACTTAATTTCTTCCTTATTATAAATTTACCCATTTGGTAAAATTAAGTAATAAAAAATAATTAAAATTGCAACTTACAGGAATTTAAATGATGCGTAATCCCTGAAGAATTATCAGTACATTAATAAGAGCTGCATTCCAAGGAGAAGGCTTTGAATTATGTAAAACTTCCACCTTGGAAACTAATTATAATTCGAACTTGTTCTCTCCCATCCAGAAAAATCAGTGAGAGAGATATCACTAGGTCCATCATAACTTTTAGCAAAAAATTAACATTTTTTTCAAACTCTGCTATTCTTGTTAGGACAAAAGCTTGTTCTTTGGGTGTACAACCTATTTTATCACACATGTGTTTAGCTTGATATCAGTTTAATAACTGCTGCCGTATCAAATGCAAGCTAATGTGTGTTTGCAAAAAAATTTCAATTTCTGTGTTTATGCCTACCATTTAAAATATGTTCAGCATAGTAGTTCTGAGCCATTATAAAACATCAATTTGAAGACTAAGGTGAGTGTGTACTAATAATTTTTATTATTTCTCATCTCCCAGCATCACCGCATCAATTCTTTCTGTGGATCATAGTTAAATGAAAATATGAAATGTTATTGCAGAGGAAACTGCATATGAAAATTCATTGTTCATGCAGATCCTCTCTATATTTTTCCAATCTTATTATGATCTTAACATGCAGTTTCCAGTGTTCCTTTTGTTTGCTGATACAGTGCAGCATGAGGCCAGTAGGGAGGCAGGAGCTGTGGGGAAGGAGTGCCTTCTGGGACTCAATATGAGGTGTCATATGAGTCAACAGCGGCAGGATGCAATCAAGGAACTCTCATATAATCTTCATTAGAAGTGTAATATCCACAGAGAATTCTCTGCTTATCAGACACACATAGATTCATATGCATTGTTCTGCATCCCGCCTTCTTCAGTGAAATATGAACAAGCAGGCCTCAGAGAAGAGTGCATGGGATGGTACTTAGAGAAGTCAAAATCTCTGAGACAGAAAGTAGAACAGTTGCTGCTAAAGACTGGGGAAAAGGAAAAAGAAGAAGTTGTTTAATAGCTATGGATATTCCCTTTCATAAGATGAACAGTTCTAGAGATTGGTTGTACAACAATGTGAATGTACTTAATACCATGAGCAGGTTAAAATAGCAATTTTATGCTATATGTAATTTACCATAATTTATTTAGAGTTTGGTCTGGTCTGGTCTGCTCTGGTCTGGCAGGGTCTCCCTAGTCCCAGCCCACCTGGAAGTCACTATGTGGACCAGGCTGGCCTTGACCTCAGACAGATCCACCTGCCTCTGCTTCCTGAAGCCTGGAATTAAAGGCTTGAGCCAAGACGCCCAGCTGTTTTAAACTTTAAAGAAAGTACGGAAGAAACCGAAAATATTCAAACAGGTAAAGAGAAGAAAGGGTCTCATCATGAAAACAAATAACTCTATTCTATGATTTTCAAGAAAACCTAGCAGCAATCAGTATTGGCTATTGGACTAGATTTCAGCTCAACATAGACAGAAAAGTATATGGGCAAACAATGGATACCTGCAGCCCATAGTATTAGTGACCCAGATCGATGGATTTTGTGGAACCAGTTAGTAGCAAGGCAGGTATTGTGTAGTAGGAAAGCACTGGGCAGAGGTCACACACCTAAGTTTAAGTCTTTGTTACCAGTTACCAGCCATGTGTGGCTGCAGATTAGCCTTTGGCTTTTTTTGTCAAGTCAAAAGTACTCAAAGACTACACTGAAGAAATTCTTTTGTTTTAAATATTTTATTTTTATTTTATGTGTATGAGTGTAATGCCTGCATGTATGTGAGTGCACCCATGTTGTGCAATGCCGTGGAGGTCAGAGAGGGCTTCGGATTCCCCTGGAACTGGAGTTAAGGACAGTTCGTAGCCACCATGTGAGTAGCCACCATGTGGGTGGCTGGGAACTGAATCTGGGTCCTCTGCAAGAGCAGTCAGTGCTCTTAACCACTGAGCCATCTCTCCAGCCCTGAAAGTTAATTCTTTTGTTTGTTGCCTTAACCATCTGAGTGCTAGTGAATTTTCCAAGGAAGAAATTTAAAATCAAATAAACAGTTGAGTGTTTTAATTTTAACATCAGTATGACTAATATGTAATCAACTATTGACACAAAATCATGCAACTTTTTAAAAAATAGAAATTGTAATACAGTGCTGAAATATTATATGTTTGTCTGAACTGAATCATTAATGGTCTCAATTCCAGCTACTTTCTACAGTTTTAACGACACAATTCACCCACTGTAAAGTTCATCCTTTCAAAGTGCACAATTTGGTAAGGTTTAGTTACCCATAGAACTATGCAACTATCTCTACCATCTGATTTCCCAATATTTCCATCAGCCTACAAAGAATCTTCTTACTCATTAGCAATCACTCCCAATTTAGCTCTCTTCAGACCAGCTCCTCTGTTCTGTCCCCAAGATTTGCCTGTTCTGATCATTCTGTGTGAATGTCTTCCTTCGCTTAGCACAATGTTGTCAAGGTTCCTCTGTCATCTCAGTGCTCACCAGGACTTCACACCCTTCTATGGCTGAAAGCTTTCCATTGAATGGACATACTGTAATTTGTTTTTCCAGCCATCAGTAAATAAATATTCCAGCTGTTTCCACATTTTGATTAGTATGAATAATTCTGCTATAAACATTTATATAAGTAAGGGGCTGGAGAGATGGCTCAGTGGTTAAGAGCACTGATTGTTCTTGCAGAGGATCCGTCTTCGGTTCCTAGCACCCACATGGTGGCTAATAATCATTCAGCACTCCAGTTCCACAGGATCTTCTGACGACTTCCACGGGCACTGCATGACATGGGTGCATTTACATTCAGGCAGGCAATACACTCATAAACATATAAATAAAAAATAAAATGTTTTTTAATTGATGTAAAAGTTTTTGTGTGGACATGTTTTCATTTCCCTTGGATGCAAACCCAGAAATGGGATTGCAGGTTCATATGGTGACATTATATTTAATCTTCTTAGGAACTGCCAGGCTGTTTTCCCACATGGCTGTAGCATTTCACATTGTCAACAGTGGTGGATAAGAGTTCTCATTTCTCTGCCTCCTTTGTAACTATTTCCATCACTTCTGTATTCTGGACATTTTTGTGGGTCTCAAATGGCATTTGTCAGGCTTTTACTTAAGTTTCCCTAATAACTAATGATGTCAAACATCTTTCATTCGCTTACAACCCATTTGTTTATCTTCAGTGGAGAAATAACTATTCATTGCCTTTGCACATTTTTATTAGGGTCCTCAGTCTTTTTTATTTGTTTAGTTGCACAAGTTCTTTATCTATCCTAGAGACAAGCCCTCTATCCAACATAAGATTTCAAATATTTTTCCCTCCTGTGAGCTACCTTCCATTATTTGTTTGTTTGTTTTGGATAACATCCTTTGAAATAAAGTCTTTCTGGTGTTAATGAGCTCTAATTCATCTATTTTTTCTTTTATTATTTATGCTTTGGTGTCCTTTCTAAGAAACCATTGCTAAAGCCAAGGTCATGAAGATTGATTATTCTATGCTACTTTACAGGTGACATAGGATTAGCTCCAACAGTTAAATCTCCATCTATTTTGAGTTAATTTCTGTATGTCATTGGAGACACGGTTTTTACTTTGCTTGCATGCTTGCTTGTTCATTTGATGGGGTCTTACTATGTAACAGCTCAAAGGGTTCTGGAAGTCACCCACTCAGGCTGGCCTCTAACTCAACAATCCTCCTGCCTTGCATCCCAAGGGCTGGGAGTACAAGCATGTGCCACCATGGCTGGCTTCCACTCCATTCTTTCACAAGAGGAGGTCCACTCATCTCCACACCATGTTGAAAAGATTATTCTTTTCCCATTGGTGCTAGTCGATCTTGGCAACATCTGTTGACCATAATGTAAAGATTTGGTCCTGGACTTTGGATTCCATTTCTTACTCTTTATGACTAGTTTAATGCTAATACCACACCATCTGAATCACTGTACATTTGCAGTAAAATTTGAAATTGGAAGCTGTGAGGATTCCAATTTTGCTCTTCTTTTCAGTATAGTTTTAGCTATTCTATGCCTTAAATTTACATAGGAATTTTCCCATTTCTGAAAGAGAAGAGAAGCTAGAATTTTTATAGTGATACACTTTGAATTTGTGGATAAATTTGGACGGCATTGCTATCTGTTTAACAGTATCATTTTTCCCCTTCGTGAACATGGGATGTACTTTAAATTTACTTAATTTTGAAATTTTTATAAATAATCTCTTGTAATTTTTAGTAAGTGTTGCGTGATACTTTTCCCGGAGGAGGCAGAACACACGTCTACTTGCCCCAAAGACAGACCAAATAGTGGCAACACCAAAGTTCAACTTAGTGAACCAATAAGGTCATTGGGATTACTTACAGGAATATAGATGACTTAAAGGCAGCTTCATCAATGAGTGCTCACCCAGCACAGCTGACAACTCCCAAAAGCTTGAACCTAGAGCTTTCTGCATGACTTGTAGGCTGCTGGACAGGTCAGACAGTCTGCTCTAGGGCTCAGGGACCGTTGGGGAAGACAGGGCAGAAAGATTGTAAGAGCCAGGGGTGGTGCATGACCATAAGGAAACAGAGTCTTCCAGGCCTTTGGGATCTTGCTCATATGAACTTAACAGCAACAGTGACAGCATGCACAAGACCCATGCAAACTCAATCAGACAAAAACCAGAATAGGTCTGAGGAAATGGGCTGGAGGTTCCTTAGCTGAGGCACTCTCAGCAGCTCATCGCTGCTGGGTGAGAGTTGATCTTCTTTAAGGGAGTGATACTAGATAGGCTGACCAGGCTTCAGTGGATGAACTCAAACTGAGGGACATCAGGGGACACAAAGTTGACTAAATAGTCCTTAACATATGTATGACAGAATGCATGAAATCTGGTGGGAAAGGTTTTTTTGAGGGGGGTGCAGACAGGATAGGGGTCTAAATATGATTAAGCTCTATTGTATGAAATACACAAAAATTCAATAAAACATATATATTAAAAAGTATCTCTATACATTTAGCCATTAGTGCTCCACAACCTTCTCATGGTCTCACCATTACATTCATAGCTTATCTTGAAAACATTGTAAAAAATATTTTTAAATGTCATGGTGTGAGAAACTAGAATTCTGGTTTGAGGAAGAGCTTTGTTAACTTGATAGGACCTGATTCCTTCACAATCAATGATCCTTCAAAAGGTTCCAGTGGCATTTAAAGCGTTCATTCTTGTGTAGAAACAGGAGAACCTAGTTCTTCACCTCTTCCCACTTGCCAACCTCCTCACAACATTTTGATTTTCTTGGAAACTTTTTTTCCTAGAACTCTGCATCTTCAACTGTACTCCTCAAGTCTTGTCCTTTGTCAGGGAGAGCTCTGTCAGAAAAACAAAGTGTATTCTCTGCAAGATACTGGCTGTCTTCTGTGCAGCCTGAAGGTGAAATAAAAGCTTGTTAACCCATGGACGCAACTTGCTTTGGGCTGTGTAGAATGGAGGGTTCAAAGGAATCTTTTGACTTGTACATTGTTTTTATGATTTGCTCTTTTTCTTCTCTTGTATACATTAACTTCCCTGAAAGCTTCCTTGGGCAACTGCACTAGGATTCAAATCTTATGTGAAACATAAAATTACGGGGACCAGTGTCTGATCATGGACTCTTAAATAGGTATCTCTGAGTTTAGGGTTAAACAGGTATTTACACATTTAAAAAAAAAATCACATCCAGGTTACATGCACTTTCTGAGTCTTCATTGTTGATATCCTGATCATAAATATTTGAAATACTGAGTTTATTCTTTACTTTTCACGTATTTTTCTTTTTCAAATTATTTATGTGTATGAGTGTTATCCCTGCATGTGTGTCTGTGCATCCATGTCGTGCAGTGCCCCTGGAGAACAAAAGAGGGCACTGGATCCCCTGGAACTGGAGTACAAAACGTTTGTTAGCTGTCATGTGGGTGCTGGGATTTGAACCCAGGTCTTCTACAAGAACAACCAGTGCTCTTAACTGCTGAGCCATCTCTCCAGCTCTGATATTTATCTTTTAATCTACTTATGGGGAGGTTTCCTTGTGTTGCTTCCACCTTTTCTATTGAAAACCTTTTATGTTTTTTTTTTTTTTTTTCATCTTTTTGAGACAGGGTCTCCCTGTAGATCCAGCTGTCCTGGAACTCACTATGTAGACCAGGCTGGCCTTGAATTCACAGAGATCCACCTGCCTCTGCCTCCCAAGTGCTAGGATTAAAGGCGTGGACCACCATGCCCGAAGAAAAGCTTATTTTTAAAATGTTAGTTTCTAGTCAATCTTTTCTTTTCCTAAATGCTACAAATTTATCTTCTAGTTATAGGCATGAAATGTCTTTTTGATATATTTGAAGAGACAAAATTGGCTCAGTGTCATCTGGAATAATTCTTTTTCTTTATTTCATTTTCCTTCTCTGGTGTTACATATTTTTCACAACTTCTGGTGATCCTGGATATTTAGTCAGTTAGGGTTAGTTAGCTTGGGTAACACCAGAGGTTTTTGTCAGATGACTGGTGAAGCAGCTATTATTTGTAAGCATCACATAAACATAAAGGAAGGCTACGCTCAACACACTCAATAGCTTTAATAATTATACCCATTTTTAAAAAATGCTTAGCAAATATTTCTTGTTTCTTTTTCTTTCCCAAGGAGGAATGTACCAGCTACCTGTTAGTGAGAGGAATGTGAAGGGGAAGTAGGGTAGAGCGAAGAGCCAGTTTTCCTAGTCTATACAAGACTCAATTCCTGTATTTTCTGTTTCTCATCTGATTACTGTCCTTTTTCTTATCATTGTCTTAGGTCTGGGGCTCTTGATCAACTTTTTACTGTATGAAATCTTGTATTCTTTAAACTTCAGGTTACTCTCTCCACCATTTTTCTTGTTTACCAACATTATTTCATCTGTTTTTTTCCTTTCCCGAAAATGTACCAAAATAGCATATCTGCTAAAGTCATCCCCCTAATGCCACAGGCCTTTATCCTTTACTATTTTATGAATAACGGTTAATAAAAAAGGGGAGGAGGCATGTGCAAAATTGAACCCTTCTTGGATAGCTGACCTACAACTGCTCTGAAGTGAGAAAATTATTCCAAGTGGGTGTTTTCCATTTCTCCCAAGCCTCAATCTTGTATTCAGCTCTGGCACCTACAGATTGGCTTGACAGTGTGATTTTCCAAGGCCCTTGATACTTATTGAGATGCTTGCTGTTAAGCATCTTCTTTTTGTTGTTTTCTAAAATTTTTAATAATGTGTGTGTATGTGTGTGCGTGTGCATGTGTGTGTGTGTACATGCCACAGCACTTGTGTGGAGGTTAGAGAACAACTTGGAGAAGTTTGTTCTCTCCTTCCACCATGTGGGTCCCGGGGATCAGAATTCAAGTCACCAGGCTTGGTGATACATTTATCCACTGAGCTGTCATAGGAACTGTTAAGCATCTTCTTATCAAGAAGCATCTTAGCATCCTCCTTCACTATTATATGTGCAAAATTTCCTAATTTCTGGCATTTTCCCCTATGGATCACTTGAATAGAATGGAAGTAAATATTCATTTCCATTGCCATATAATCTAGAAATCATTTCTAAACTGTTGTGAGCTGAATTTTGTCTTTCCCCTATAAAAATCATTTAGATCCTGATACCGAGTATCTCAAAATGTGAATGTGATTCTTATGTGTAGATAGCAACCTGAAAGAGGGGAATAACAGGAGTAGGGAAGAGGGACAGATGAAGGAATCGAGGGGGCAAATATAAGTGAGGACTGTTAAGAGAAAGATGCTTAGCATCCTCCTTCAATATTATATGTGCAAAATTTTCTAATTTCTGACATTTTCCCTTTTGGATCACTTGAATAGAATGGAAGTAAACATTCATTTCCACTGCCATATAATGTATGAAAATGTCACAATGAAATCATTATTCTGCATAACTAAAAACTTAGTTAAAAATATTGATGCTTGGTGGGCAAACAAGGTAGCTTAAAATGTTGTTTTAATATTCCAATATGACAAAATTTATAAGTATGTTATACAAAAAAAATGGATTTCTTTGTAACATTTTGACATGTGTACAATATGCTTTGATCACGTTTGCCCTCTCCTGAGTCCCTCCCACAGCCACCCCGTCTCAGCCGATCCTCCTTGTACTTCATGTCTTTAAAAGACTAGGTTCATGTATGAGAGATGTTTTTATAGGCGAAATTATGACACAAACATGCAAACAGAAGTCCACGTGATGACATGGAAGGTGACATCTGCAAGCTATGGAGAAAGTTCCAGGAGAAAGCAATCCTGACAACACCTTGATCTCATACTTTTACCCTCTGGCAACAGTCTGAGGTAATACATTTTTATTCTTTATGTTAGCTGTTGGGTACTACTTTGAGAGTTCTAGCAAACTAATATATAAGTCCCTAATTTTAAAACACAAACATTAAGGGACAATGGATAATGTGGCTGATAAACAGCAATGAGAACTTACAGTTAAGACTTATACCTTCTGCCCAATGTTCTTCCCTATTACAACTATTGAAAATGGCTATTTCTTGGAGCATGCCTTAGTCCGGGGTCACTAATACTATAGGCTGAAGTTTCCACTGATCACTCCACATACTTTTCTGTCTTATATTCTGTCAAATTGTTCTTCTATTGAGTGACATTTGAAGCCCAATAGCTAACCCTGATTTCTGCTACTTCTCCCTACAGTCACGGAGAAAAGGCATTTATCTTCATGTATAATCCCTTTTCATCTTTCCCCACTTAAACATTCTAGAGTTCTCCATCAGTTTCTTGAAGGTTTAAGTTCAGAGTGGAAGCACTGCTGATTAGGTGGGCCAGTACAGATTAGGCTGATTCTTTATAATTAAAAATGTGCAAAGTAAGAGCAGTTTATCAAGACAGAGGCTTACCTATCTCCCATGAAAGAAACGTCAGTGTTGGCAGCCAAGGGTTGGCATGGATGCAACAATGCCATGGGAGCAGCCCCTTCTCCACTTCCCACTCCGTATCTGGGCAGATCCTTGCCTAACAGTTCACTCTGAAGAGGAACATAGGGGAAGACAAAAGGGTTTCTCCACACTCCTTGTGACAAATCATTGGTGTTTAATCACACCGCTACTTACTACACATACTTGGAAGTATAGTGAGTTCCTCCAGTTAAAGGTTTGTTAAGTCTACACTGAGAAAAGAGTGGGAAAATTAACAACAACACCTAGAAATTTCTACAAGCCTATGTGTAACAGTATCAAAATTTCTGTTAATCTATCAAAGTAAAGTCCACAGTGAACATAAACAATTCACATTTATGTTTTGTATGTAGAAACCTAAAGTTTTAAGTTTCTCTTCTACTTTGTGTTGATGGCAATTGTTCTACTGCATTTTGACATATATAAATTCCAAAACTCTAAAAAATCAGTCATGTGATTTGTCTACAGTGAACTGTTCTAAACATCATGCAACAAGGGTGATGGTTAGAAGCAAGCCATAAGTAATAGCAGAGTCTGAAACAATCTATAGGATGCTGTGGTGAATTCTCACCAAATATGGAGATTCTTCTCCCAATAGTTGATGGACAACGGCTGTGAATTCTTGGGTCCCTCCATCTGTTGAGACAGAGCTCCATTTCCTCTCAACAACTTGTCTGACTTTGAGGCACAGACAATACTATGTAACTTCTGAACCTAGGCTTGCAGAAATTGGCACTTTCTTCCTTCACTGCTTGAAATGCATTCTTTTGAAATCCAGCTGCCATAGTCTTATGAAAGTCCAAGCCAACTCAAGAAGTCATAGGAAGAACCAAGACACAAGGGGGGTGCACAGCCAACACCAGGTCAGTGAACTGCTGGATGATCCAGCATGGTCAAGACTACAGATGCCTGAAACCTCCATTGACACCGCATGGAAAACCATCCAGCTGAGTTCATCAACCTACACATCCATGAAATACGGCACATTTCAGATACAAGCTTCTTATAACATATGATACACATAATGTGATGACAGATAAAAATAAAATGCATTTCTTGTGACTTTGGCTTAAAGTATTTTATGTCATGTTAAAGTAACGCTTAAACTTGTTAAGTCATCAGGAAATACCAATTTCTCCTCCTGAATCAAGGCTGTTTCCACTCATCTTTGAATTCATGCTGCCTTGACTGTAACAGACCCAGTCATTATGTAATATTTATTGAAGAAATGATGCTTTCCAAGACATATGCATTTACAATGTCAAAAGTAAGTGAGGTATAAAGCATGAAGATGGGGCTGGAGAGATGGCTCAGCAGTTAAGAACACTGACTGCTCTTGCAGAAGACCTGGGTTCGAATCCCAGCACCCACATAGCAGCTAGCAACTGTCCATAACTCTAGTTCCAGGGGATCCGACAGCCTCTTCCGTCCTCTGCGGGCATTGCACAACACGGGTGCACTTACCTACATGCAAGCAATATACTCATGCACATAAAATAAAAATAATAAAATATTTTTTTAAAAAAAGAATGAAGACTTTTGGCTAAGCAGTGTAAAAAATCTCAATATTTATGCTTTGGGAAATTATTTTGAGCATTTTAAGGAGAATGACATTTACAGATAAAATGTTTTCCTTTAATAGAAAAACCAAGAAAAAGAAAACCACTTTTGGTAATCTCTCATTTTGTTAGTCATACTGAATTGACCTTTGATTTCTGACTACTTTTCAAAACGTATTTCCTGTACTGTTACCAAAGGTTTTGCAGGTTTATAAGTTCAGAGCCAAATTTGGATTCCAAATATTTTTACCACATAGAAAAGAACAAAATCTCAGACTGTGGACAGGGTTTAGGTCCTTCCTATGTGTTTACTTTGTGAATTTAACAGTCTGTGTCATTTAAATTCCTTCCTTCTAATTTGTAAAGGTGATCAGGAATTTACACATAACCAAACATCAAATGCAAAGATGAATCTTTACTGCAATTTATGATTCCCTTATACCACAGAGTATGTGATTATGACGAATGGCTCGAGAAAACATTTTCTGTATTCTAGGAAGGCAAGATAAATTACAAGGCTTAGGAATAAAAAGAGTTTACATCCAGGAATTGCTAAGAATGAAAAGAATCTCAAAAAATTACTTGCTACCATGGAATCATGTGTAAGACAGTGAAGAAACTGACATATAATCCAACCTACATCATACTTTGCATATAAAAAATATTCCACAGTTCTAATACAGCTTGAGGCATTTGTTGATGATATTAATGATTTACTTACTGATGATTTTATGGTATCTACAGAACCCTTCCAACGCAGATAGGTTGTGAATATTCTGACATTATAATTATTGCAAATTTTCATCTTAACCTACCCCCCTTCTATAAGGGCTACCTGTCTCCAAGATATCAGACATCAGACATCAGACCTATCTTATGCCAAAAAAAACCTCCCATTTCTTACTTCATCCACCTTGAATAAGAATCTGCTATGCTTTTCTTTTTCAGTGTAGGTGGAATAAGCCCTGAATTTATAGTAGGAAATATATTCTCAAAAGCCTCCTTTTGAGAAATCACAGTTCTATCTATGAAGAAACCTAACCATTTACACATTGTCTACACCTTAACCAAGGCAACCTCATGTGACAGTTAAAGACCACAATTTGTGAAATATAAAAGAAGAAAACAAGATGCTGGGGGCTAGGAAGATGACTTAAAGTGCTTGATATGTAAACATGAGGACCTGAGTTTGATTCCCAGCACACATACAAAAAGCCAGGCATGGCAATGTGGACCTGTAATTCCAGCACTGGGGAGGTGGAGACAGGATCCCTGGGGCTTGCTAGGCAGTTAGCCTATCCTAATGGGTGATATTCAGGTTGAATGGAGACCTTGTCTCAAAAAAATAAGGGGGAGGCTGATTGACCTTTCACTGACCACTGATCTCTACACAGTCTTCCCTTATTTTTTGAGACAAGGTTGCCATTGAACCTGAATATCACCCATTAGGATAGGCTAACTGCCTAGCAAGCCCCAGGGATCATCCTGTCTCCACCTGCCCAGTGCTGGAATTACAGGTGCAGAAAACAAGACTCTGAAATGTCTCTCTGAGGCCAGTGGGGCCCAACCTAGCACTTCAGACACTATGTTTTGACTTGCAGTCCTCTTACTGTGCTTCAGTCTACATAATATGCTTTAACTCGAGGATTGATAGCAAAACCTACAATGGCTGTCTTTAAGAGGGAAGTGTAAATTTACTTTATGTTGTATTAGAAATTACAGAATATTGTAAAGGACAGAAACATAAAGTGTGGTTATTGTCAAAGAGAGCCTTTGCAAAACCTGTTTTGGAAGAACATATATTTCTTTCCCATGTGTCTTCTGATTCGTGTCTGCTTAGTTTACTCAGAAAAAAATAAATATTTTACAACCACCTCTCCTGCATAACTAATATTGCTACTGAGGAGCAAAATGCATAACATTCTGCCTCATGAATCAAAAGTATTGCTGACTAAACTCTGATTTTTGGAACCAACATCATTGGCAGTGACTCACAAGCAAGAGGGAAAACAAACCAATGTTTCCAATGCTGTGCCCTAAATATATAAAATAAATGTCGGGCAAAATGTAAAATTTGAACCTGTTTCAGAAATACTTGAATTTATTCTGATAGAGACAGAAATACTTGACATCTCAAGTCATGAATGTGGGACTGTGCTCTGATATGAGTGGCAGTCATAGATCTCGTTATCAGGAGACAGAGATTTAATTTAATATATCCTTGACTTTTATGTGGCAGAAATATGGAGCAAAGCTCCAAGAAATTGAGAAACATTGTATTGACCCAATCATGCCTGGCAGTGATGTGAAATTAGGTAGAGCAGAATTCCCTGGGCTGTGGAGAGCACATCTACATAAATATCAGGGGCTCAAGATGATTGCATCAGCTCTTATCTTTATAATGGCAGAATCCCAGCAGCTGAAACCCTCACTCAATCACTGCCTGGGTGGAAGGGGCTCTCCTTTGAACTGCAGGGCACAAATATGCCTATCTTCCTCCAAGAGCAACAAGAACCTGTAGCCTTCAAGGTTTGGTTCTGGGCTTCTGGTAAAATTCAAAAGACATCCCAGAATTTAAATTGCTCTTTGAATTCCCAAGTGCACTTTATTATTAGATGAAACAAGTTTTCAACTTTTCTGCATTTCTTTATCACTAATACTTTTAATAGGCAGGAAAATGCTCTGGAATGATTTATCTCCTAAAATGGCTAAAATAAGTATCAGACCTGAGGTAAACATGTGCATTCATGCTTATACACACACATGCACACACACACAAAAAGCAACACAAATATATAGAGATACACACACATATATACAGAGGCAAAACCCAAACACACACATATATACAGACAAAGGCAACACACAAACACATGTACATACAGATGAAACCCATACATATACACAGAGTCAACACACACGTACACAGAAAAACACACACACACTGGTTCCCAGATAGACAGGAGTTTAGCCCAGTGGTAGAATGCATGCTTAGTGTGAACACAGCCTTGCTATTGCATCTCAGCATCACACACACATACACACACATGAGAGAGAGAGAGAAAGAGAGAGAAGAAAAGAAGAGAGAAAGAGGAAAGACTAAAGATCATTGCCCTTTATTAATATCAGGCATTGACTGATTGATTGATGACTGATTGAGGCAGGATTCCAGACTGGCCTCTAACTCTCCATCCTTCTGCCCATAGCTCCCAAGTGCTGGGACTAAAGCTGTCTACCATACTTAACTAAGATCTGCACATTAAAATTATACTCACATTTTAAAGATGATAAGAGAACAAGCATATCTCTTTCATCCAGTCTACTTCCCAGCATTAAGTAATATTTACTATAAGTAGTAAACATGGACAGTATCATTCATGGGCTATATTTTATCTATTATCCATCAGAAACTTTTAATTTTATTTAATACATCTGTGTGTGTGTGTGTGTGTGCGTGTGTGTGTGCGCGCGCATGCATGCCAGAGGTCAATCTCAGGTGGTTTCTTAGATGCTATGTATGCATCTTGTTTTTTGAGACAGGTGCTCTCAATGGCCTGGCCTTCACCAATTAGGCTAAGATGGCTGTCCAGTGAGCTCTAGGGATCCGTGTATCTTCACCTCACATCGGTGCGATTATAAGCACATGCTACCATACTCAGTCTTAAAAAGGGGATTAGGGGGTCAAACATCCTCATACTTGAAAGGCAAGCACCTTGCCTACTGATCCATCTTCCAGTCCCAATTGTCTTTAAGCATCTCATTTGCCTGATAATGATCTTAGCTATTAAATACTGCTAAGTAGGCTTTTTTTTTTAGTGAAACATTAAAATGACTGTTCTATAGAATCATCACTTCATGTTTGTTCAGCTTTTAGAATGCACTTGAAATAACTGTGTCTACATTTGACCTTAACTGAAATGAACTTAGCCAAGCAAGGTGACACCAAAATCCTATTGAAATTTATCTGGCACGAGGGTGCAGAGAAGGCTCAGTGGTTTAGAGCACTGGCTGCTCTGGCAGAGGACCCAGGTTTGAGTCACAGCACCTACATGGCAGCTAACAACCATCCGTAACTCCAGTTCCGGGGATCCGACGCCCTCTTCTAACCCTCATGGGAACTGCATGACATGGATGCACTTACATACATGTAGGCAATAAATTCATACACATAAAATAATAAAAATAATACATTTATCTGACCATATTAAAGGTTAAATGATCTTTTGTTTACATACTCGGTTGAAACAATGGAGTATAGGCATTGGGAGACTATTTTTCATTACAGGTCAACCAGGCTCATTAATATACCACATCCAAAGCAAATTCCAAGTATGAGGATTTTATCTGCATGTTTAAGTGCACCTGTTTTAAAATGCCCACAGAGGTCAGAAGAAGGCATCAGATCATCTGGAACTGAAGTTACAGTCTGTTTTTAGCTACCTTATGGGCACTGCGAACTGTACCAGGGTCCTTTGCAAGATCAGCCAGTACTTTTAACCACTGAACCATCTCTCCAGCCCCTAAGGAGACCTCTAAACACAAAGGGTTGCTGCAGAAAGGGAGTCAGTCTGGGAAATGTGTTCTTTACAATGGCTCCAATACCAGGCCAACTGCACACGGTTTGTCACCACAGACTATCTTGTCTTTTACAGACAAGATGCAATTAGCAATTTTCTATTGAGTGAGTGTTCTGTGGTTTGGGTTTGCTTTTCTGTCATGAGTGGAACTAGGATGAGAAAAAAAATTCCATGTTATTTTTAGTCTGATTTATGCAGTTTGCCCAGGTTAAAGAATAACAGGTAATGAATGAGTCCCTGTGCAGTCCAAAACCCAAACCAGAGCTTGTGCCCTGTCACTCTAACCTCTGAAGGTAAACATCTTAGGACCTGAATGTGACCTTTTAAAAAATATTTGCATGTCATTACCTTGAAAGGGTGAAGATCCCTTTTTCCTGACTTAGTTCTATTTTACTGGATGTAGCAGATACCTCTTTCCATTCTCTCAACTTACTCCTCCTGAACTGGACTAACTGCTGCTGTTCAGGTTTGCTGCTGGCAGTAGGCCATTCTCTTCTTCCCTGGTTTTGTGTTCTGCTGTTTCATTGGGTTTATAAAAGTACATATAATCATCATGTACAAAAACATAAACCAGTCTTCCTCCCTGCTTATTTTTGTTGTCAAGAGTCAACGCTTTGCAGATGGTGAGAACATGTGACTTTCTGAGCAACAAAACACAGGAATCAATTGTTGGATGTGGCTGCCAGATGTCCTTTGCCTGCTCCTTTCAGTCTAAAGCACAGAAGTGGTAAGAGTTTTAACTCACATCTGTATCAATAATGCTAGATGAAGGGGAGCCAGGGTACCATCTTGGGCTACTTTTCTCAAGATGTCAGGTTACATAAGAGGAAAAAATATCCTCTCCTGTAAGCTGCTGCCCTTCAGAATACATGTGACTGCCTGACTCTGAGGTACTTATCGCCTGTTTATTGTTCTCTTTCTGAAAAGCTCCTTGAAAGTTCTTCTGGGTCCTTCGAGATATCATTTTCTTCCTTACGCAGACAAGGAAACTGAACATCAGGCACAAACTTATTCGCCAAAATCAATTAAAGCTTTTAACTTAAAGCTAGCAGTCACTCAATACTACGGGTATGTGCTATCACTCCAACACTGCTTTGCAGAGTTCATTTCCTGGCTGTCCATTCACTATGATCAAGGATTCAGGGCTGACTTTTATTTTTCTGTCAAAGCCTCTTTGGTAGCTCCATCTAGGTCAGTAAATGCTGTAAATGGCAAATGTGGTACTTAGTATTTGGGGTTCTCAAGTCAGAGGGACTCGTTTCAACACCCAGAAATACTAAGTCTAGCTAACATCCTTGGTCAAGTTACTTAAGCTCTTAGAGCCTGTTTATTCATCTCCAGGAACTGAAGGCTATTATGAGAATAATTAATATATAAAATAATGGAAAACTGCCTGATACTAATAGGCATGCAGCAAGACAGCACTCACTTGGGTCACTCTATCGCTGGCCCCTAAGGAGCCTATGTCATTAAGCTGCTGTAGTACTGATAAGAGTCAAAAGGACACTGACTCTCACCAAAACATGGAAATACAAATTCTGGTAACTTTTTATATCACCATTGAATGAATGTTGAAACCATATTTAGAGAGAGTAAAGAGAAAGAAAGGAAACTAATAAAGGGCAGATAAAACAGAAATGTTCCAGGGCTGGAGAGATGGCCCTGTGGCCAAGAGCAGACTGCTCTTGCAGAGGACCAGGGTTCAATTCCTAGCACCCGCATGGCAGCTAACAACCATCTATAACTCCAGGTCCAGGGAATTCTACATTCTATTCTGACCTCTGTGGGCAATGCATGACACAGATACACTTACAACATTGCAGGCAATACACTCATACGCATAAAAAAAATACTAAAAAAAAAACAATTTTTTTAAATTGTTCCATTCACTTAAGCAGGTGAACTTCTGATGGTTCTCTGTAGCCCCAGCTGGCCTGATCTCAGAGATCTGCCTGTCTGCATCTCCTGAGTCCTGGGATCAAAGGCATGCACCACCATGTCCTGCTCAAACTCAAGATTTTTTTGAGGCTTAATATTAACTGTTAACAATGGTTAAAACCAGCAAAGCTAAGAGTTGGTTCTTTCAGGGTAAATACAAGTTCTGTAAAAAAGAAAATGAATAGTAGCAAGTCAAAGACAATGTAGACAGTGTCCTGTTCTACATGTTAGATGACAGAGGCAGAAACATCTGTCAAGGAAGAGCTTATTGAAAACAGAAAAACAAAAACCAGTGAATTAGCAGGAAAATGTCTAAAAATAAGATGGAGGGAAAAGGAAAACTCTAATTAAGGAAGAAAATTTGGTTGCAATCTTGTAGACTTTTACTTGCATACAGCATCTGTTTGCAATGAGAACATAAGTGGTATGCTTTTTAATATTTTTCCAATCTTGATGCTCACCTGCAAAAAAAAATGATTTCTAAAGGAGCAAATTTCTGGAAAAGATTCAAAACAAGAGAAACGGCTCAGGATCAGGATTTTAATTCACTATTTTTTGGCACTAAGCACTGGCTGACAATTTCAGCAAGGATGATCCCATCTCTTAAATTCTTTTTTTCTACTCTGCAGATTCCTTTCCTTCAAAAATTATTGTATAATATTTATAATATTCCCCAGAGGTAACCACCTGAATGTTATTTCTGTGGATTATTTACTACCCAAAACAGGCTAAGCGGTTTATTGCTCCTAACTCCCACAGCATACAGATATAATGAAATTTAAATGGCTATATTTTCTTACAGAGGAAAACCACAAAACCACAAGCTTATCTTTCAGTGAAGAGGAATAGCTTACCTGACAATTCCACAGGAATTATAATCACATAGGACATAAAGCAATTATATCCACTTCAATTTGCTCTCTCCCTTTCTCCTTTCAGGATTAGTTGGCTTTCCTCTTGATATTCCATCCCCTGAAATGTCCAATTGGTCTCCTTATCTTTTTGAGTCATTATTAACTGGTACCTTTCTCTTCTTGTGTCTTTTTAATCCTCATCACATCCCCAGATTTAGGAAGTTTAGTTTGCATTTTAGCACATCTCTTGTGAATATGGCCTTTGCTTTTGCATTTTAATTACAATATATATAAATCTCCATACACTAGTATTATTACCTCAAGTCAAGTACCTGGCCAGAAACATTAGATAGAAAGGATTGCTGCAAACTGAACTAACCATGAGATGCTGGTATTTTATACGCAATACTTCAGACAGAGCTGCTGGCCTTTTCAGGGAAGGAGATGGCTCAAGAAATTACAACCATCATTCAAAGCCCCATGGGTCATATGGAAAAGAAAATGTTTGTTAAGTTTTGCAAGTAAGCTGTCACAAGGCCCACATGACCACCTTGCCATGTTGTTTTGTGAAATATTACTTTCAAAAGGCCAGGTTGCACCATTTTAAGAAAGGCTATGCCAATTGTTTCTAGAGACAGATGTACTCTAAAGAACCATTAAATGTATACAGAAAGCAACAATCTGGGGTTTTCAGGATAAGGATGGACACTAAAGACATTGCTTGATTCTCTACCTGAAAAGCACATTAAAATAGCACAAGTACCTGATGTGGCCTGCAATACAACATATAATGGGTAGCATTAGTTCCACCCCAAGTAGCACCAGTGGAGACACAGATAACATAGGATCTCAGTGACCCCACAAAACCCCACTTTGAGGGACACACCTGCCCCTTAGGATTATTTGAAGCTCAACAGTCAGATGTGAAGCAGAATGCAGATCTTTCTCAGGCCAAATACTTACTGATTACATTCTTTCTGATGAAGAAACTCCAGTGAAATCTGGATGAAAAGGTGACGAAAAATCTAATGAAGAGGAGAAACAGTGGGAAAAGTCTGCAGGGTGAAGGCTGGTAGCCTCATTCACAGCCAGTGTGTACAGAAGCAAAACGACAGGGCTTAAGAGGAGAAAACTTCCAGGAGCAACTAAATTTAGTGCAATCTCTCCACAGGTCTATCTTGGTGAAAAATTTATACTGAGTCTTTTCACAGAGAAGTAACTATTATGGAAGATTGAGACATAGGTACAAGTTTTAAAAGATAAAAATTTTAAACTAATAAAAATTGAAGAGAAACACATTT
The DNA here is from genome assembly GCF_000622305.1 of Nannospalax galili. Lineage (NCBI taxonomy): Eukaryota > Metazoa > Chordata > Mammalia > Rodentia > Spalacidae > Nannospalax > Nannospalax galili. The sequence continues at coordinate 680,495 of NW_008360326.1, forward strand.
TGTCCCCCCAATGAAATGTGTTTACTGCAAATAACTTGAAGGACTATCAGATATTCTCAATCAGCTTGGTGAAAACTCTGGAGATTTAAATGGCCTGTTGGGAAGAATGAAAGAAGGAATTTGAGCACCTAAATCATCATGTACCATAACAGAAAATCAACAGCCGAAAGTGGATGAAGCCAGAGAGGAAATGTGGACACACTATGTGGGAGGTAGATTCCAAAATAAATCATCAGTACAAGGTGACTGGTGCTGCACAGAAGTGGAGTGAGGAACGGAAAGCATCCTTTTAGCCTAAACCTGTTTGCATCTTTTTTTTTTCAGTCTTAAAGCTATTAGCATCTTTGGACTGTATATAATACGTACAAAAACAATTCTCTTAAGAACACTGGTTGTTCTTGCAGAAGACCCAGGTTCGAATCCCAGCACCCACATGGTAGCGAACAACTGTCCATAACTCCAGTTCCAGGGGATGCAATGGCCTCTTCTGTCCTCTGCAGGCATTGCACGACATGGGTGCATTTACCTACATACAGGCAATACATGCATACACGTAAAAAAAATTAAATTAAAAAAATAATTCTCTTATAAAATAAATTCTATAAATGCCAACAATCTATTAGAAAAAAAACTTTCTGACATCAGAAAAAAAACAACTCTTTTCTAATGACTGTATCTGAATTGCAGAAAACATGAATATTAAAAAGATGCATTTTTAAAAAGCTAGATTCAATAAACCTGAATAGATTTAACTACTGTTTAAATTATCTTCTGATTAAATTTGCTAACTTAGCAGATTACATGTGGATAGCAAAAAACCCTCATTTTTAATTCATGGTTTCAGCAAGTTGCATCTCATATTTGTGACCTGAATTCCTAACTAAAGAAAAAAAGCCCCCCCCCAAATATTGATGAAATGTCACTTTTCCACAAAAGACTGAAAGTGTTATTTCAAGAGGACTCAAAAAATGTTTAGTTCATATTTTGCCCCCAACACTTAGACAACTCCCACGAGCATGCCCCTCCCTCCACCCGAGTGGTGAATATGAATTCATTTCTAAAGAACCTGATTATGTCCAGTACAAACACTGGTTAGTTGTACCATGAAGACATGTGGAAGGCAGACTTGTCTAACATCATCATGACATAACAATGGGTACAGGTCTCCAGGGTGTTCCTCCCGCATAGGACCTGTCTTGCCAGAAGCGACACCTGTGTCATCAGCTGATTCCTCTGGCTCTTCCCTGGAGTATAGTGAGCCCAGTGCAGACTGGAGCCATGACTTATTCAAGGCTGATACCCAGAGGGAGCTCAATAAATATTCAGTCAATCAATGGATGGATTATTTAGTGAATCAGTGTCAACTTCTTGTTCAGTCTCCTTTTAAAATGCAAAACCAGTCTCTATTTTTAAGGAGGGAAAGGATATAAAACACGTGTGTGTGCCTGCACATGAATCTTTCATGTGCACTTACTGAAAAAGCAGATTACCTGCTCTTCACACTTTCTGTCACATTTTGGAAAAGGGGAAATAGAAACAGAACTCCACAGACTTTTCTTTCTAAAATTTATTCTTTTAGTAGAAATTAAACATAAAATGCATTTATCAGTACTTCCACCGTTAGAAAAACAATCAGAAATTACCACCAGGTTCAGGACTTCAGAAGAAAGAGGAAATGGGAAATGACAGCTGAACGAGAACAGCAGTGATTTTACAATTATTACATCACAGCACATGCCACAGTTTTGCCTCCAAACTGTTTCTCAAGGATACATACATGTTTGGTTATGTTTAGAGCCACACACACACACACACACACACACACACACACACACACACACGTTTTGCATTATAATAGTTTCTTGAATCAGAAATAGGATTTCTAAATTCTATAACTAAGTTACAGGTAATTCTAGAAATTAATGGTGCCAAAGTAGCAACTTGTAATTATGGAAAGTACAGGCGAAGTATCACCTTGAGAGCTGCAAACCATTATTTCTTCCCATTCTGCAAACTTCTGAGGGTGTGTGTGCACGCACATGTGTGCACATTACCATTTCTACCCCAATTGGAGACCCTAGCCCTCAACTAAGGCTCATTTTGTGCTGAGTAAGCCACTTGGACCTACTGGAGTCATTTCTTCCTTGATTTTTAATTTTTATTTTTAATGTGCTGAAGAGGTAACAAATGTTAACATAGACATTTGCTTGAGTATTCTTAATTTCTTAGTTTTCATAGATGTATATATTGTATGTTGACCATACTCACCTAAACAATGAGTTGTACAGTCTTTTTGTTTTGTTAGCACGGCCTAGATTATTTAGATGCTGAAGTTCCAGCTGATAAACCGACTTGACCAATTCTTTGTAAATGTCTAAAGCAAGAGTTGAGAAATATTATGGCTAATTTGGTCTCAAAACCAAAGCACAGCGGTCTGCTGAAGTAGAGGTGGGGTTACAGCAAATGTGGAGTGTCATTTCCCCACACCACCAGGTCCACACATGTATTTATCAGCTCAGGTTTCTACAGCAAACGTTGCTTTAATGAACAGACAGATGCAACATGAACACATGCATTTGGTGTAGGCCATGCCCTGAGTGAGGGGATTACCTTGAGCATGTTTCTGGCATTCATGGGCCTGCATCATCAATCCCCACAGCACAATCATCTTGAATCACCACTCGATAACCGTCCCCGAGACTGTACCCTGTAAAAGCTGGTGTGTTCTGAATCTTACAGGCAAAGTCCTCATCAACTCTTAACATTATAGCAATCAATTGTTTGTTTTCTAATTTTGATCAGGATCTAATTTAAAGGTGAAGGATGTGCCGTGAATTCTATAGGGATAACGACAGGTGCTGACTTACCTTGACGTATGGAAGAAATTATTTCCCCCAACAATATTCACCGTGAAAATGGTTTTAACTGGTTTATAAAGAGAACAATCCAAATATTCAATAGCAATTTCTGTAT
>NW_008360326.1:683872-700841 GCF_000622305.1 Nannospalax galili
AGGGGAAAAAATTAAATACCAGGTTTAATTGCTTAGTTATGAAAGCTACTGTTACTTTTCCATTATTTGTGAATTCTGCACCCACAATCTAACAGATCCAAAATATTCAGGAAAAATTCTACCTGTTCTAAACATTTTTTCCTCCTGCCATTAATCCCTAAACAGTATTTTTATAGTGCTAGCATTGTACTGGTAGGGTAAATAATTCAGAGATGATCAAAAGCATACAGGAGTATGCACAGAGGCTACATGGCAAACATTATGTCACAATGCCATTTTCTATAAGGAACTTCACCATGTAAAGATTTCAGTATCCAAGGGAGTTATTGGCACAAACCCCCATTGATACTGAGGTATGCATGTTCACAGAAAAAGGAGCAAGAATGACAATTGTTATTTCCAAATTGTACATTACCACAATGTTTCCAAAACCAAAAAGAATAAATGGGGTGGTAGCCAGGATTGTGGTGAATGGACTAGGTACAGGGACACTCTCAACTGTGTCAGGTTTTTTTAGCTCTATAAATGCCACACAAAACTTTGTCAGCTCCTCGATTTGGGACAGTTTTCTTGTACTTTTCAAAGTTTCTACAGCAATTATTTAACATTTTTATGAACAGAGTTGCTGAGAAACTCAAAGCTAAACCAGCTTAAATTCAGAAAAAGGCCTTTATGTTTCATCCACAGCACATTATTTAGGTCATGTTATTTTAGTTTGCAGGTAAACGAGCTTTGTTTTTCCTTCTTTAACAAATTTGCAATGAAAGTAAGTCTAACAAAGCATGAGCTTTAAAGGTAGACACAATCTCCTTTTGGGTCTGTTTTCTTCCAGATGACAGGAAGTTGTCCAAGGTCACCTAAGATGACAGTTTGTGGCACCTTGCCCAAAGAAGTTGCCTTCATAAAGTACACCACTTCCATGAGGCCAAGGCAGTTTGGATACCAACAGAACTTATTAGGGATGAAAGATCCAAAAATTTAGTAGAATGGGTAGGAAAGGCTACACAAACAGGAACACTTGACCAACTGCAAATGGGATGAAGGGAGTGAGATAAGAAATTAACCAGATATGCCAAGTCCTTGTTGAGGCTTACTCCAACAAAGCACAGAACAGCCAGAAATCACACAGAGGGAGAGAATGGTCAGTGTACTCCAGACTGAGATGCACTATGCTATCAAAGCTATTTTCTCCTGAACTGCTTCTAGAGACATCTCTAAACCATTCCCTAGTAGTGGTCCTAGAGGGTGATCCTTAGAGTAGCTATGTGGTTAGTACACCTGAAATTAATGAGAAAGGAAAGTGTATCCCTCACTCTGCAATTGAAAACTCAGGTAGACAAACTAGAAAACAAATGGCAAAATCAGTACCACTGACTTCAAAGCCCACTGAGGGGCTGGATGTTAGTCATGAATCCTTTAAGCATGGCCAAAGTCAGAATAATCAATGACTTAACTAATTCTGCCTCACTGCCAAACAAATTTCCCAATATCAAAATCTATCTAGAAAGATGTGACCATCAGGCACTTGTCACCCAGATTTCCTTACCATGACAGCTATACCCTGGAACTGTGAGCCAGAATAAACCCCTTCTCCCTTTAGGTTGCTCAAGTGGGAGAAAAGAATTATTACAGGCACATGGTGCTTTATGAAAGTACACAGGTAATCAGTAGCCGTTAATATTCATGAGGGAATATTTAGAGTAATTAGCCAAACATGCTTGGCTGCTGATAAAGAGAATTAAAGTTCTCAACTTATCAAGTGCTGTCTTCATTTAGTAGGGAGTTTAGTATGCATCTTTGAAAAGGGCTGACATAAATTCATGTACTAAGTTCAAATTTTGTATTTTAGTATTTTTTTTAAAAAGTAACTTAGTTATTAATAAAATTAAGCATAATTTCCTGTCCTCATATATTCTGGTTAGAGAACAGAAGAGCTATTGTGACTATAATGAGGTCACAATCCTTTCAAAATACAACTTTTTTCTACATTGACCCATTGGGGTAATAACCTCAAATGTGACCCTTCTTATACCCACAGGAAATACCACCCCCTCCTTCAGCAAAACATGATCTTCCTCTATGCAAAGTCATTTAACTACCAAATTCACCAAGGAGACAGGGAAAAAAAAAAGAAATGGCAAATGTGTAAGTACAAGTACATCAGGCACATCATCAAACCCTCTCACTGCTCATCTACCTCATCCTACTTGTAATTCTCTATACTTCCTGTCCGGTTTCCATTTTTGACACGTCAGGGAAAATTAAGCAATTCAATCTGATAAAGCATTCGTAGAGACAACAGCTACAAAGCAGCACGAGTGAGGAGGGCCGGGGAGAGCCGTGCAAGCCCCAGTGGAAGTCACCAACTCTCTGAATCTCACGGAACCTGAGGGAAGCGCTGTGTAAGCTGCGTAAACTATTCGATCCACAATGGTGCTGCACTGTCATTCACATGGTATTTCGGTGCTGTGAAGTATCTAATATGCTTTAGCAGTATTTCCACTCAAAACCAATGAATGTGTTAATGTTCAAAGAAGCAGAGCTGAAAGAGCTCCTCATCCGTTGAGTCTCATTCTTCAATATGCAAATAACCCATTTTAACAGAAGACACAGATGCAAGTAAGCACAAATAAACTTTAATGATTTATGGTAAACAAAAGTGAAGCATAAATCCAGTATAGAAAAATGAAAATTACACGCACTTCTACATAAGGAAGCACAACCTCCAATGTTAAGTGCTTAAGATAAACCAATTGTATAAAAATTAGTCTCAAGAGCACTCAGAAATACTACTACTAGTGAGGAGAGGGAAGAGGAGAGGGAAAATGAGAGGGAGGAGGAAGAAACCAAGCAAATGAACAAACAGGAACAGGAACCTCTGAAGGTGTTTTTAAAAACAGGAATTCATAGCAAGGAACAGAAACCTGATCAGGAAAAAGATCTGTGATCCAACAGAAAGCTACTTAACGGTCAAAATAAATAAGTCGCCACAATCCAAACCCAAATTTTATATTACTTACTCCAAGTGTTACCTAACCCCTCAGATTCACCAGGAATAAAATACAAGCCCAACACTAAGAGTTGTAGACTTCCTAAGCTAATTCAGCCTGGAAGGTCAGGGTCAGGAAAATATATTATTTTATTCATGTAACACACCTGTTGACATGAAAAAGTAATCTATCAAAGGACTTAGGGAAAACATTTTCAAATGATTAGCAGAATATCAAACCTTCTTAGTAAGCGAACCTCAAAATGAGTAGCTTTGCAGCCTCTTGGTGTTCTGAATTAGAGCCATGCTATCATCCCCAAGCTGTCACGCTGTCACAGTCTGCACATGAGGGACACAACTGGCAGTTTTACAGTATCTCCTTCCCCAAACTGTAGTATCATGAATCAATTTCTGGGAAGATTTACCAAAGTTCTCTTCTTAAAAGGCACTTTAAGATGATCTAGCATGCTGATTCACAATGACAGCTCACAGGCCAGAAGGGATGAGCTGCCAGTGGGGATGCGCTCAGGTATGCCATATAGTTTTCCACCTTGACTGTTTTAGTATCAGGAGAATGTGCTTCTCACCCATACTTCTCTATTCATTGCTATGGTCATTTTGTAGGGAATGATAAAAATGGTATAAATCAAGTAATCTCCAATTTCTGCCTACCCACCAACGTAAAAACTGCAACAAAATTAAAACTGAGTTCAAAGCCAACCTAGTTAACTTAGAAAGACTGTCTCACAATAAATAAAAGGTTGGGGATATAGCTCAGTGGCAGATCACTTGGCATGTTTGGTCCTAGATTTAACTTAATTTCAGGTGTCAAAAGAACACATAGGGATATAGCCTAGTGGCAGAGCACTCTGTCTAGCATACATAAGACCCTAACTTCCATACCCAGTATCACAAACAAAAGAGACGGAAAGAGAAAAGGAGGGAGAGAGAAAGGAAGGAGGAGGAGGTGAAGGAGGAGTAGGAGGAGGAGGAGAAGGAGAAGAAGGGATGAAGAGCTTACCTAAACCTATTTTGAAATACCCAGCAAGGTTTACCACAAACAGGTCACGTCTAATCTAATATACTGACAGTTTTCTAAACTGGTAAGACCTTCTAGCAAATGCTGATCATAAAGTATGTTGCAGAAAATAGAAATATGACCAAATACACAGTAAACAGCCAATAAAATGATGCAGAACAAGCCTCTTGCTGATCTCACCACTACCACTCAATAATGAATGGTTTAAGTCATGATTTCTTGATTACACAAGATTTTAAAAGGAATAAAAATGAAGGAAAGCCAGGAAATTTAAACGAAAAAACAATGTAAAGATAAATACATACAGAATTTTACAACTATGGTGACTTATTTAGATAGATGCTCTCTTTCCATTACAACAAAGACAAAATAAATCATGACACTGTTCACTAAAGGATGACAAGTTAAAATGTTGAAACAGTAATGACAGACCACTTGGAGATTCAGCCAAATGTTCTGAGGTCATCTCAGCTACTGATCTTTGATAGATGATAAACAGAACTAAAAGACATGATGAATCAAAACCACAGGCCACTTACAGAATGAAAACTTTTGTAGTTCTAGGGATGGAATCCAATGCCTGATGCATGGCTCTGAGTGACGCTCCACTCTACAGAGAAGTAAAATCTTAAACAGTAGTTTTGGTATCTAAATGAATTCCTAATCTAGAATAATTTGGAGGGGTTGGTTGGGTTTTTTTTTGTTTTGCTTTTTTTAATTCAAAAGAAAAAAAAATGTGAATGGGTCTACTTATCCATAAAAATACGAATGAGGAAAAGTTTAACAACGGACTTTAACAACTAGTTTAACATTCTCATAGGCCATTCACATTCAGCTTGAAATGTTTGCCTGGTAAGACATAGTCAACTGTCAAGAGGAAGTAGTTCAAAGGCCATCACACAGTTGATAAGCCAGCTGGAAGGGGCCATCCAGACTTTGCCCTGCCGAACCCTTTCTGGGCGACAGTGAAACACATCTTCATAGACGATGTACTGCGTGCAGAAGCGCTGGTCAGAATCAGGTTGGGCATGGTACGCAACAGTGTTGATGGTCTGAGTCACATCACTGTCTGGTTTGGGTTTTCTACTGAGGACCTTGCCCCCTGCTGCATCAACTAGTTTAAGAAGGCTGTCCTTTGGATGATGTATGAAGTTTCCCCAAAAAAAGAAGTAGCATCCATCAAACAGTCTTGGCAACTGAAATAGCAAGAAAAAAATGTTAAGAGCAGATCAAAATATTTTTAAACTTTGTATATGAAGAGCATAAAAACAATGGCCATGGGCTGCTAGGAAGTTTCTTAAGAAGTGTGGCCTTGGGGTTCCACAAATGTATTGCCAGGGCACAATAGATTATGAATGAAATAATGGCTACAAATCCAATGAGCCAAAAAACATTTCTGTGTACTCCATATGAAAAAAAGAATGTCACAATTCTATCCTATGGGAAATTTTCTTTGTCACTTCTAAAACGCTTACATATATCAACAAGATAATGGAATGTTACCATTAAAACTGCAGTATGTAGCAATAAAGACATCTGGAAACTAAATTCCAGCAGCAGCTCTAAGTTTTCAAGCTACTTCCTGTCTCAGAGATTTACCTCAGATTCTGAAAGGTTTATGGGAACATTCACGATGCCAAAAATCCATTAAGAGTGCGAAATTATTACCTTCTGGATTTTACTGCACATCTTGATCATCTTTCAGAATCAAGTGCTTGAAATAAGCACAATTAAAATTTTAATCTGTCACCTGTACTTGCTGAAAGGGCAGACAAAGTTTTTCTGGATGGGGATAACATGAAGTCATAAGAACAGAGAAAGTAGGATCAGGAGGAAATACCAGCTGTTCTTTGTTGCGCCTGCTTCTCGGCGGACCTTCTGGAACTTCATACTTCTCTTCCTGCTCGCACACTTTGCTTTTCAGACAGGCTTTCACCCCTGAAAGGAAATAATTACAAACCAAAATAAAATAAAGGAAGCATTATTTCCCTGTCACTGAAATTAAGCAATTTATCCAAGCTGTTTCTTCTTCATGGTTGTCCTAAATACTCCAGGGGAAAAAAACAAAAACAAAAAACCCTCACTTATAACAGAAGAAAACATAATAGAGCTGGGCTTAGTAAGTAAAGTAAGGTACTTGCAATGCAAACAGGAGGGCGTGAGTTTGGATCTCGAGCATACATGTAAATGACAGGTACACCCGCACACACCTGTAACCCCAGTCCTGGATCCCCCAGAGCTCACTGGCCAGTCAGTCTAGCCAAAATGGTGAACTCCAGGTGCTGTGAGACATTGTCCCCAAAACTAAGCTAAAGAGCAATAGAAGAACATACCTGAAGTCAATCTCTGGCATATACACGTACAAATGTACACACACACATAACACCAGAGACAGAGACAGAGACAGACAGACAGAGAGAAAGAGCTAGCTTCCTTTCATTTGGAGGATTAGGCAACAAATGAATGACAGTCCAGAATCTGAACTGAGCATTTAATATCTGTCTACTCACTTTGGCAATTCTACCTGTTAGACTCCAATGATCTAAAGTTAGGAAGGCAATTTCGTCCACAGCACCCAGCTCAAATGGCCATACAACCAGGGCTCAAGAGGACCTGTTAAAATAAATACTAAGCAGAGTCCAAGACACCCTTGGGATTTGACAGCAAAGTCAATCCCGTAGGGAAGACTTGGTTGATAGTCCTAAAACAAAGCATTTTTCTGATGGCTTGGACAAGTGTGCTGACAATTTCAGGTTAAAAGGAAATGTATTACTGTCTGCCAGGTGGAAAAGTCCTAACCAAGGCCATTAGCAGACAGCCAGCATCAGCTGTCTGGCTATGTTCTAAATAAATAAAATGCCCAAGACCAATTACACAGGAAATACCAAACATAGCAGCAGCAGGTTATAGTTCTGAAGGTGGCTAGCGAGCAAGGGAAGGAACTCATGGTGTGTATACACATATACATCACGATCCTGGGTTTGATGCATATTTAAATTTGACATCTGAATTCAAATGACTTAGCTATTACAATTGTTTGTTTTGAGATAATTATACAGACTTCAAACTGAAGTCTTGATTTTGTTGACTATGAAAACAAAATGTAATTAACAATACCACCTAACCTCACAGTTTCTATGCATAAAATACAAGAAATGATCTCAAAACCAATTTTTTTTTTTCGGTCTTTTTGAAACAGGGTCTTTTTTAGCTCCACATAGCCTAGAACTCACCATAAAGACCAGGCTGGCCTTGATCTCACAGAGATCTGCCTGCCTTTGCCTCCCCAGTGATGGATTAAAGTATGCCCCACCACAACTTGCTATTTATCTTTGAGATTACTTTGCTCACCAAATTCAATTTTATTACTGAGGAAACAACAGGAGAGTAGGAATATAATAAAAGAAAATCAGTTACAGTTCAAATTCTTAGCTATTTTAAAGTAGTGTAAGATGTGAAAATGTTGTATCAGTCACTGTTGTCTAAGAGCTTACAATTTAACCAGAAGAAACCTGTATCTACATGAATATATACTTTTGATTGGAAATTAGATATATGGGCTGGAAATATATCAACATCCTAATAAAACACTTGAGAAATGCCAGTGACAGATTCCACTTAAGGCCAGTGTCTCCTCCCAGAACTCTGTGTGTCAGTAAAAGGCTTCTTTCTGAGGAGAACCTCCTAGGATCATGCTTGAAACAGACAGATCCACTCATGGGGGAGAAAGGAAAAGCGGTGATAGTTGTGATGATTATAACAGTTACCTTGAGAACAAAAGATGACACAGGATAAGACACAGAAACTGCAGTCCGTGAGTCAGCAACAGTTCACTTTAGCCTGACCTAGACTTTGAGTTAAAAGTTTTCTCTTTTACTACTTCAAACTGGAATAATAATAAAACTTTTATGAGCCAATCTGCAAACATGGACTAAGGGACAAAAACTGAAAAATATGACACCTTTTAAATAAAAAACCTCTGTTTGGAATAAAACTCAAAACACAAGATTTTGTGAAAATATGTTCTTTTTTTTCTTGAAGCTTGAGGACAATTTTATTCAAATTTAAAAGAAAAATCCCAAAGCCTTTTGGAGTCAGGCCTCGGAAAGGTGGGCAGACCTAAGAGCCCCAAGTGGCTGCGTAGTGATGCCCTCAGGAGCGGGGTTTCTGAGAAGGAAAAGTACATTATTTCATGAGGGACAATTATTCCTCTTACCTCTTTGGCAGAGCTTAGGTGGATCCACCTTCCTGAGGCATGGTCTCCTAGCTAACAGGTGAATCTAACTGACTGGAATGTTAGGTCTCCACTCAGACTGGAGGTTGCATTCTCCGGACCAGAAGGAAATAGTTTTCCTCTAATGGACCTTCACAGCTACTGGGTTTTGTTTTGTTTTTTTTAACATCTAATAAGTAATTTATTGAAGTCTGCTTTGTATTTATCACTGCTCAGTCCCTGTGGGAGAACACAAAAGATTTCAGAAACCAGATACGCACTTCACAGAGTGAACATTTTGGAATTTTCATTCACTCCATGGTTAGAGAAAAAAAGAAATGAGTTTCTTTTAGGCGTGCTCTATGTTCATGGAATTCCCTGTGCTAGTTGTGTATTGTTAAGAAGATGTTGGTCAAGCACTTGGAAGTGAGATGTAATGCCCTCTACCTGATGTCTGACTTCTTGCTTCTTTAGATCTGCACCCCCAAAGAAAGAACAACCCATTTTCAAATATTACTGTGGAAAAATTAGTATAACACTTGAATTAAGTTAATCTAGAAACATGCTGTCCTCCATCCTTTACAGGTGGAATAAAGTGAACAGTATGTACCATTCTCAATCTCTGCAGCTCCACCAGTTCACACCAAATTCCATAAAAATCCAACACTTGTTCCCAATTTACATTCTATCTGCCAACTCCAGTCATTAAACAGATGATTCCATTTCCATTATTCCTGGACAGACTGTGAAGCCAAAGACCTACTTTAATATAAACATCCCTATTTTTTAAAAATAACTGAGAATTTCATACATGCACATAAGGTGTTTTAATCAAATCCATGCCCACTCCTTCGCCTCCAACTCCTCCCATATCTCCCCATCACTTTTTTTCTGATAACTTCATGTACTTTCTTCTTTAGATTTTTAAAATATTTAAAATTACAGAATTTAAGAGCTAGAAAAGACCTAGAAGATCAAGCCTAACTTTTCTCATTTTATAGATATAGAAAGTTAAATGCAAAAACAAAGCGACTGCCAAGATCACTGCTAAAAAAAAGCAAGGAAGAAGCTAATCACGTCCTAACACAGGCGCCCACCTTAGTGCTGCATCGTTATTATTAAGCACCTCCTACTTAGAAGAGGGATTCGTCTCTGCCTCTAAAAGGAAGTCTTGCCCATTTTTTAAAATTTCTTGCTACTTTTTAGTTTCATAATCTAACCTTAAGCTTTCATTAAAACTGGAAACTTTATCCTGCGTACTAAATTAAAATGAAATATCATGGCTTCAATTGTCTTCTATCAAAAAATAATCCTTTATAAAATTTAATTTACATGCATATTTTTACTCCTACTCATGAGTCAAAGACATTGCAGAGGTCACTGCGACAACCTCAGGCCAAAGGACAAATGATGGCAAAGGAAACTCTACATCACCCTGGAAATTCAGAGCCAGATACGATCTGTACTTCTGTCATAGTCGGTTATGGAACTCAGCTTAAAAGCTACAGTGAGAGATTAGCAGACTCGTGCTTTTGAGATTCACCTTTTCCCTCTTAGAATAACTGCTAACCTTCAGAACATGTTTACACCTGTTAGAAAGGTAATCTTCAAAATAAAAAATTCTGTTACATGCCATTTAGTTCAGATTATAGTAAAAGCAAAAATAAACTGGCTTTTTTTTTTCCAGTAAAAATGTTTGAATGCAGCCAGGCATTGTGGTCCACGCATAAGTCCCAGTACTCAGGAGTCAGAGGTAGGCAGGTATCTGTAAAATCAAGGCCAGTCTGGTCTACTTAGCAAGTTCCAAGTCAGCTAGAGCTAAAGGGAGACCCTGTCTCAAAAACAAAACAAAACAAAAAAACCCAACAACAACAACAACACCACGTTTGAATGCAAAGTTATTTCTAAAAGAAACAATTCTGGGGCTGGAGAGATGGCTCAGCTTTTAAGAGCACTGGCTATTCTTGCAAAGGACCTGGATTTGAATCCCAACACCCACAGGGCAGCTAACAAACTATCCTTAACCCCAGTTTCAAGAGATCTGACACCCTCTTCTTACTTCTGTGGGCAGTGCATGACATGGGTGCACTTATATACATGAGGCAATACATTGATACACATAAAAATAATAAATGTTTTAAAAAAGAAAAAGAACCAATTCTGGACCAATTTACCTTTAAGGTTCTTTAAAAACTGCTGCTGAAACATTATAGAAGTATTATGGTCTGGCTGTGGCAATGCAGTGGGATTCAAAATCTGTAGTGCGGCAAGAAATCATGCCCCACTAAAGCTTTAGTTCTTCCATCACTAAGGTTGTAAATATAAAATGAAACATTAAATGCTAAAAGGAAAGCTAGAATACCATTAAGAAAATATGGAAAATCAAGATGTTTATTGTCACTTCCTTGGGCAGAAAGGAGAACAATGTGAACAGAATTTGCTAGCTTATGGTCTGTTCTTCTCACACCTGTAAATCCTTTGCAACAAAACCCTCTTCTCATATGTTTTCATCAGTGGAGAGTCACTGTAGCAACAGTACTTTATGAGATCTATGAATGCTGTGTTACCTAATATTCATCTTTGGAGCAGAATGGATGGTTATAGTCTGAATGTGCAACCATTTAAAATAAAATTCTAATAAGCACAAGACCTAACCAAAGAACATTAAAAAGAATGTATTTTTAAGAGCTAAAACCACAATTTCTGTTGAAATTACAGAAAAAAAAGATAAAACACTTGAAAGTCCAATTTATTCCATCTTCTTCTGAAAGTAGCCTAACTTTAAGTTTTGTTTTGTTTTTTTAATATTCTTACTTAGCATGTATGTGTGTGGGTGCACCAGTGCCACAGTGCTTGTGGAGATCAGAGGACAGCTTGTGGCAGTCAGTTCTCTCCTTTTACCACATAGGTCCCAGGGATTGATTTCAGGTCTTTCGAATTAGTGGCAAGTGCCTTTACCTGTTGAGCCATCTCCTGACCCACCTTTCTAATTTTAAATGACCAAAGATTCTGAGATTTGTTTGGAGGAAAGACCTTGATGATTATTATGAACATAATGCTCTGAGTTTTAACTATGTGCACCATCTCTGTATCCAGGCAAGACTGGGGTAGTAGATAACAGTCACATTCTACAAAGAAGTTGTGAACATCAAGTATGTAGATACTAAAAGGTTGCTCTGGAAATGCAGTGCTGGGCTCCTGGGAGCCTTCAGTTCCAACATTTTTGTCAAGTGATCAATATTTTTTGTCTTATAAGTCACCTTAGTAATTCCATTGTGTGATCCTTTAACATGGGAACAGTATTACAATCTGGGCCTCGACAAAGCTTTTCCTGCAAGAATTTTCCCTAATAAAGCACCTTGAGTCTGGACCACTAGACACCACAGCAGCATTATACTTCAAGGCTATTCTGAACAGTGGAATCACCAACACAAACACATGTGAGAAATGCGCTCCCCAAACTGAAAGGGCCACTTGTTTACAGCAAGACAGGTGAAAGCACGAGGCCAAAAAGCACCTTGTTTGATCTCAGCTGGGAACATGCTAATCTGCAGGTCAAGTTCTAAGGTGCACTGCAGGTCTACAAAAGCTTTTTATATTGACTTGGGGATTACACAATTTTAGCAAGTAAAGCAAATTCACAAGTGTAGAATTCATAAACAATGAGGATTTGCTGTGTCTTGTTTCCTTTCAGAGCAGAAAACTGAAATGCAGTTAGCTGGCTCAAGGCCATTTAGTTAGTACAAGGCAAAACAGGAATTTGAACCTGAGTCTGCTTAGTTTTCTAGAACCCACACATTTTACACAAAAATATATTTTTTTGGTATGCAAGCTAAATCCTGACTCTAAAAGGCATGACTTTGTGAACATGACAAATGAGGCTACGCTTTCAGTAATCCAAGTCACTGCATATTATGAGAGGATTTTAACAACTGAATACTCCATTTCTCCAAAGCAGAGTCCTGTCAATAGACTGCACCCCCTGAATTTGAACTGATAATGTACACTCAAACTCAACTGACAACACAGGGAACCCACAATTCCCTATTCATGGGATTGTCAATTTGTCGGTTTTGCCTGTGCTTTGATGCTTAAACATCTTTTCCTCAATGTTTTTAAAACATGACCATACCATTTGAATTTGCTAAGCTGAATTCTTCCTAACTTACAAATTACTGTTTTGAATGCAAAATATTTTTAAATAGCATAATTTTAATTGCCGATTAAAAACGTTAGCTAATGAAGCTGACATTAAAATACTAATTCTAGCTAGCTAGGTGTGATGGCTCACATCGGGAAATCCCCACACTTGGGCGGCCAACGCAGGAGGATTGGTGAGTTTGAGGCCAGCCTGGGTTACATAGTTAAGTTCCAAGATAATCTGAGCTAAAGTGTGAGTGCCTATTATTTTGTTTTATGCTTTTTTTTTTTTTTTTTTTTTTTTTTTTTTTGGTATTACTGAGACACAGTCTCACTGTAGCCCCAGCTGTTCTGGAACTCACTATGTAGACCAGGCTGGCCTTGAACTCACAGAGATCCACCTGCCTCTCCCTCTCGAGGGCTGGGACTAAAGGCATGCACCACCATGCCCAGCTGTTTTATGCTTTTAAAAATATATATATATATACAATATACAATGCTGTATATTGAAAATGAGACTTAAAACTTGCACACTTCCACCTCAATGCTGTCTGCAGAGCATTCAGAACACGATCTTTAGGTGAATTAATGGATATACCAGATTTTATGAAACGGAGGACCTAACAATGAACAGTGAAATGATAACCACTGTATCAGGAATAGCTAGCTAACAGCCCATTACAGAAATGGACTGTACACATGTGGGTTGCTTTATCCATCTTACGGGTTTACTTGGCTGATTCTTTTAGCTTTCACAAGTAACACACTGTAATATCTTCTGATACTAACCATGTGTTACTGTTGGTCAGAACCTGGCATGTACAGACCAGAGTTTGTTAAGTATGGCATCAACAGAGGATGGCAAAACACCAAGAGAGTTGCACAGCACTTCCATGGGAGGGGGTCCATGATTATGGATCAGTTCACAACATCTTCAGCTTCGTAGCCGTTGATAACTAACTTTAAGTTAATCTTTTTTATTGGAGAAAAATAAAAGACTAGCATTTACAAATTGGAATGGACAAAATTTCTAATTTTTTGGAGAGCAATGCTGACGTCGTGATAGTGTCATCACCACCTTTACTGAACAAGGAGAGGAGAGAGCTTCCTTGAATTCAGCAGCCTGTTCTTCCCCCAGCTAGTCAGTCATCATGGAAGTGAAGGGAGGAACAGCAGAGTAGACAAGGTGCCTACAGCAGTACCTGGGCTCTGACCACCAGGGTGCCTCCACTGCTGCTGCTAAGCCATCGTTTGTGTTGGCACTGAGCCTCAGTCTCCACTTATACTTTGTTGACTGTGAACAGCACTGCAGACAAGAGTCTTGTAATACCATGCCATAAGTAAAATTTTAAGGCAGAAAAATCAGGTGCTAATGCAATGAGAGGAAGAAACCTTCTCATGTCTTATTCCAATAAGTGCCAAATTCCTATGCTACCTAGTACCAACTAAAGAAAAATGAAAAAGATAGCTCTTTTTTCTTCCTGAAAACTAAGTTTCCAAGTCTGGAACATGTCTGAATGATAAACTGTTTCTGTAAATTTGCTGTCACAGCACAGAAAAACTTGAAAATTGCTGAAAGCTGAATGACATCTACTCTAAGGATTATGCCTTGAGTGCTTACAGAGACCAAATAGATTGCATAAACCCTAGAAGATTTAAGGCTTTCCCAGGGACACATGTGAGGTGAGAACTCAGATATTTTCAATTCCCACATCGGCTTTTCCTTATGATTTTTTTCTTAAAAAAAAAAGAAAGAAAAACCCAAAGCACCTAAGAAAACACCAGCTTTTAGTATTCAAATTTAATATGCTTTATTTCTCTTACAGTAAATCACACAATCAGCTTATTAAGGACTGAAAAGGAGAAGAGCCATTTTCCAGGTTAGTCAAAAAGTGCAACAAATGGCAAAAACTGCTGAGGACTCTGGAAGGAGAAGGGATGGGGAGCAGGACATTGAGCTTTATCTTGGATAGATCAATGAGTTGATTTACTATCTGGTGCCCCGAGTTTAAGAATTAAAGTACACTACTCAGAACTTCAACCTCCTTTTGAACCTCCTTTGAGATAAATCAACTAAACTTATTCACTAAGCAAGTAAAACAAAATAGATGATTTAAAATAAACTTTTAATAAATTAACGGCAAGATCAATGAAATGGAAAAAAATCAAACAGCCAATTGTTACCTATTAAATAAATCTAAATAATGTGTATTTAGGTTTTAAATACTCTATAAAAGTTGGCAAATGTCAACAAGAATTCTTAACCTACTTTCCATGTGAAGATTTTCCATCTCTGTACTATGAGATCTTCAACATTCCTATTTATTAAGTTATACGATACATCATAACCCTTACTCTCTATTCATACATCAAATTTTTAAATAAGCCATTTTCCAACAATTTAATCATACTTCTAAAAATTTAACCAAACTATTTTATATCTACCATAAATGCTTAATAAAGTCCATAATTATGCCATCATTTACAATTAAAATACTTCAGCCAAAAGATAGGCTTGCATTTTCCCTTTTGAAGAAAAAGAGAAGCAAATACAAGGTCCTATTTTTGGAAGATTTCTCAGCTACGAATTTTCAAACTGGATTAACTTTATACATGTTATAGATGTACACATAAACTTCTTTTGCAAGAATGACAGTTTACACTTTGTCAAGCCACTCCTCTTATATAATGTCTGCTTGATTCCCTCTTTGTTACCTTAAACATGTTCAATTATCTTAAGATTCAGATTGAAGCTTATCACTTTGCAGGAGTAACAAGGGCAGCAACTTATCCAGACAGCACCTTAGCCCAGATCTCTTCTTGATCGTGTGTACTATATTACATGTAAGCTTTCTTTTGGCCCTGAAATTGTATTGCTTCTCTATGTATACAGCAGAAACACAATTCCCAAAGTACTACTTAGCTTGAAATCATTAATGCAAAGTCATTAGGGCATCCCTGGCCACCTTGGCAAAGCTTGGCATCATTGCATATTCATGCAGCTTATGAAGTTCAGGGCTACAACAGTATTTTTCTATAGAGAAAATTATCCCACATAGAAAAGTGTTCCTTTATTCTAAATTGTTGGTAACCACTCCTGCCTCAAGCTCATAAAAACATTATCAGTGGGTATGTATTCCATTTTAGATGAGCCACTAATGATCATGAATTCATAGTAAACTTGGTCAATTTTCTGAATTTGGGGAGAAAGGGATCAACCAATGAAGAGAATGAAAAGAAGTACCCCTGAACCCACAGCCACACAAGATTATAGGGAACACATACGAAGATGAACAAAGCTTTAAGATATAGATGTGTGGCTGGGCGTGATGGCATAATCCCAGCACTTGGGAGGCAGAGGCAAGTGGATCTTTGTGAGCTGTGAGTTCAAGGTCAGCCTGATCTGATCTACACAGCAGCTGGGGCTGCAGGGAGACCCTGTCTCAAAAAGACCCCCCCGCCCAAAAAAAAGATATAGATGTGTTAAAGCTGAGACCAACCCTGCATGGAAGGGCAGAGAATTTCTCTGCACTCCTGAAACAACTACAGCAATAGGGCCTGGAGACATGGCTCAGCAGTTAAGAGTAGTGGCTGCTCTTCCAGAAGACCCTGGTTCAGTTCCAAGCACCCACATTGTGGCTAACAACCCTCTGTAACTCCAGTTCCAGGGGATCTGACACCATCTTCAGGCATTGTGGGGGCATTGCATGCATGGGCACACTTACATGCATGCAAGCAAAACACTCATACACATAAAGTAAATCTTTTAAAAGCTAGAGTAATACATAATTCTGGATTTTAATTACCTATTTATTCTTCTGTAGCTTCTAGCAATTTCTACCTGAAACAACACTGAAAAGCTGAATTAAATTATCACGAAGCCAACAAATTTCCTTCAAAAAATTAAAATAGATAAACATCACTGTGGTGGTTTGAATGGGAATGCCTCCCATAGACTCCAAGTACTTGGACATTCTGTCCCCAGTTGGTGGCACTGTTTTGGGAGGTTGCAGGAGGTGTGAATTTGCTGGAGGAAACAAGTCACTGGGGGCAAGCTCTGAGAGTTCTTAAGCCTTACTAGATTTCCAATCACTCTGTTTCCTGCACCTCCTTGAAGATGTGCTTGCTCAGCATTCTGCTCTGGCCACCTCTGCTGCTGTGCCTCTCCCATCATTCTGGACACTAACCCTCTGGAACCAGAGGCTCAAATAAACTCTTCCTTCTATAAGATGCCTTGGTCATGGTGTTTGATCACAGCAACAGAAAAGTAAATAGTACAATCACTCAACATCAAAACCAAAAGTCTGAATAACTATGCCATTAGAACTAAACTAGGAATTTATGTCACTCAAAATGACAATTAAAAAAAAAAAACCATCAATGAAGCTCCAGTCTGATTTGGCTAAAAATTAACATTCAAGTTATAAAACCCAAAGAATCATTTTGCAAAGTCTTTTATATTGGACTTTTTAGTCAAATAGACTATGATAGAACTACACTTAAAACACACACACACACACACACACACACAGAGAGAGAGAGAGAGAGAGAGAGAGAGAGAGAACTCTTAAATGCATCTCTTCTTTTT